>NW_027530529.1:698316-799704 GCF_008692635.1 Crocuta crocuta | reverse complement strand
CTCTCTCTCTCTCTCTCTCTCTCTCTCTCTCTTTTTCTGCTCCTCTCCTGTTCCCACTCTGTCTCTCAAAAATAAACATTAAAAAAA
The DNA here is from genome assembly GCF_008692635.1 of Crocuta crocuta. Classification (NCBI taxonomy): domain Eukaryota; kingdom Metazoa; phylum Chordata; class Mammalia; order Carnivora; family Hyaenidae; genus Crocuta; species Crocuta crocuta. The sequence continues at coordinate 799,617 of NW_027530529.1, read as the reverse complement.
TTAAAAAGAAATGAAGAAAGAGATAAAGATTTGACAGAAAGAAATAAGGTTTTGAAGTTAGGAAAGAAAATCAACAAGCATCCACAAGAAAGCCAAAACCAGAGCAAGGAAACAGACAAAAATACTAAAGTCTATGCTTCACAAAACCTCCTAAAACAAAGTTGTTAGGCTGTATATTGAATTGACACTGCATACCTTGGAAAATCAACCCAGAACACCCAGCTTCAAGACATTCCAGTAAAATTATTGGGATTTGAAGAAAGAAAGACTTCGGTTATCCAGACAAAAAGACCACATGACTTACGGGGAGAAGAAAATCAGACTGCCATCACTCTTGTTTGAAAGCAATGCTTTATGATAGAAGAAAATGCCATAACATGCGAGGCAACAGAAATGTGCCCCAGGGACTTCACGTCCAGCCAGAGTAGCTTTCAAATAAAGACTGCAGATAAACATACCAAAATCTAAGGTCTCTTTCCCGTGAACCTTTTTATAGAAATCTTCAAGCAAATGAGCTTCAGATAGCCAGAATGACTATCAAAATATCAGTGCTGTATGCTGTCAAAAAACATATAAACGTGTTCATTTGTATGGCTTAATATTTACATGGCTGTTTCCTCCTTCTGTTTATAAGAGGAATCCAAGAACATTGATTCCCCAGTAGCAGTGAGCACTTTTAGCCTCTAAATTTTTATTTCAAGATACCATTCTCCAATAAAAGGAACCAGTGCTCCTCTGACTGATTCCAGTGATGGGCGGAGAAAATACAAAATGAGCTTGGGGCATCTTAGAATGCCAGAAACTAAAGACGTGCTCAGAAAAGCGATTAGGCATATCAGTAGGACACAGGTGCCAACCAGAAAGAGTGCCCAGTGGTGAAAGCAGAAACTTTTTCAGCTACAAATTTATGTACTGATTGGTAGATTTAAACCTTAGATTTAAATAAATGTCCATAAGTTTCTACTTATATAAATACATGACTATATAAATAAATAGAGGTGAAGGGACAGCTTTTCCCTGCAGATAAATATTAATTAATGTAGGAGAAATCAGAGAAATAAAAAATCACCAGTATGGAAACACTACAGTAATTGTTGTAGGCAAAATCTCTCACAAATGCTAAAATCAGTGGTTTATACTTTGTGGAGAAATGGAGTAATAGCATAATTTCAAAGTATCTTCCCAAGATTTTTTCCTGTTAGTAAAAGAAAAATGGTAACTTTACAGTAGTATAACCAGCCAACAGGACCTTAAGCAAATGATCGAAGTATTAACATGTATTCTCTGGTGTACGGCATCTCTTGCGGAATTTTTGTCAAAAGTGTATAATTTCAATGTAATCTTGAGAAAACATTTAAAAGCCCACATAGGGGCTCCTGGGTGGCTCAGCCGATTGAGTGTCTGACTTCTGCTCAGGTCGTGATCTCAGGGCTCATGGCTTCAGGCCACACATTGGGCCCTGTGCTGACAACTCAGAGCCTAGAGCCTGCTTCAGATTCTGTCTCCGTCTCTCTGTGCCCCTTCCCCACTCGTACTCTGTCTCTCTCTCAAAAATAAACGTTAAAAAAAAGTTTTTAAAAATTAAAAGCCTAGGGGCGCCTGGGTGGCTTAGTTGGTTAAGTGTCCAACGTCAGCTTAGGTCATGATCTCGCAGGTTGTGGGTTCGAGCCCCACGTCTGTGCTGACAGCTCAGAGCCTGGAGCCTCCTTTGGATTCTGTGTCTCCCCTTCTCTCTGCCCCTTCCCTGCTCATGCTCTGTCTCTCTCTGTTTCTCAATAATAAATAAATGTTCAAAAAATTAAAAAAAAAAATAAAAGCCCAAAGTAAGAGTTATTCCATAAAATAACTGTGTCAAAGTCAGAAGAAACAGGGAAAGTATGAAGGAGGCAAGAACAGAAGAACAAAATGAGACCTGAAACCGTAAACAGAAAAGGTACTGGGAGGAAAACTGGCAAAATTTAAATAAAATCTGTTTAATTAATAGCATTTTACTGATGTTAATTTCCTAGTTTTGATAATTATATTGTGGAATATGTAAGTTCTTAACTTTAGGAACAACAGGGTAAAAGTGTACTTGAACTATTTTGGTAACATCTGTAGGTCTAAAATTATTTGAAAATAAAGATTTTAAAAAGATTTTTGGGTGAGCATTAAGTTTGTAGTTACATGTAACTAAATATAAATGGCAGAAATGAGAAAGAATGTGTCATCTATAATGACTATGTGTTTCGACAATGAACCTATAATATGACAACAAATGGAGAAAGAATGGGAAGAGTACGAACACTTAACTTTTTAATAAATCACTTTGATGATGATGTCAACATTGTTATTCTGAGACTGTTTTATATATAACATGAGAAGAAAAATCAGTATTGTTTTAATTAAATCATCCATGGTATCCTTTAAAACTGAGATTCTCTGGTGGAGGGCATGGAGCAGGAGAAATAAGATGTAAGATAGAAGAGATTAAGGAAACACTGAAGTAGCATTATGAATTCATGAGGTGTTTCCCCCCCACATATTTGTTTGTTTGTTTACTTTAAGAGAGGGGGAGACAGGGAATCCCAAGCTGACTCCACACTGTTAGTGCAGAGCCCAATTCGAGGCTCTATCTCACAACCATGAGATCATGACCTGAGCTGATACCAACAGGTGGACGCTTAACCAGCTGAGCCACCCAGGTGCCCCTTAAATTTTTATTTAAGTTCTAGTTTATTAACTCATGAGTTATTTTTATTAAAAAAATATATGCATGTCTTTTGTAGTTGGACAGACTTAGAAACAGTGGTCAACCCAACAGTAGTGAGCAACCTTAACACCCGGGTTGTGGTTGTGAAGAATAGTTTCCCACCAATTCTGAGCTGAGAAATATCTTGTCATTCTAGGTAGTATGAATGTTATCAGAGTCCTGTCAAAAAGACTCAGGAACCAACTTAAAGAGGTTTTCACTGACAAAGACAAGACAATTTAAGCATCAAGAATAATACCTATAATGGATTAAAATATAATTGAATATGTCTTAAATCCATGTTTTCATTAGGACACTAAAAGAAAAATTGGTTACCTTTGGAGAATGTCAATGGGGACCAAGTTATTATTTTGAAAATCGTTAAGTAAGTGAAGAGAATCATTCATCCTGCCTTTTCTATATGAACTGTACCACTGTATAGCAAAATAGTGAGTTAGTAAAGTTTATTGTATTTATTCCAACAAGTTATTGATCGAGGAATGATAGCATGGGAATATCCTCATTTTGCAATTCCTGATAAAGGTTTTAGGGAGCATCAGTATCTAGCAACCTCACAAAAAGAAAAAAAATCAGACACTAATGCTGTTTGATAAAGAATACATTATCAGTGAAGTAGTTTTGCCAGAAATTGAACTTGAATCTGATGAAGGCTATAGATCAGAATGACAATTTAAGGGACAAAAAGGACAGAGGAGCATGGGAGTGCAGTCAGCACAATCCAGAAATTATAGGACACATGATTCAGTGACTTGAACAAATAAATTGCAAGAAAAATAAAGGATGGAGGGGACAAGAGGAGATTAAAGAGACCTGAAAAAGAAAATAATACATAGGTAAAACTAAAATAAGGAAATGATTAATATAAAAGGTTAATGGTTATTCTTGGTAGGGAGAGGGAATTCTTGAGAAAAGGCATGTATAGGGCTTGGAGAGTAGTGGCAAGGTTCTTCTTCCTGTTTGCCTTCTAATAATTTAATCTGGGCTTTTGTTTTGTATGGCTTTCTTTATTTTGCTATACTTAACCATAAAAAGGCATTTCACAGATTCCTACCATGTGTAATTTTTATAAAAGAATTGGCACCAATTCATATCCCTTTAGCATGTAGTAAAATGGTATTGCTGATATTTTGGTGCAGGCAGCTCCTGTTATTTGTCCATTAGGTACATATTGATGATATCAAAAGATAAATGCATTATTTTGAGCCCCTTTTGGAAACTGTAAAGTCTTCACACATCTTAAAAATGGTGAAAAGCTTTGCCAAACAAAATACTTCAGTTGCGAAAATATATTCCTCTTATAGGCATGATTGATATTTTACCTGTAATACTTCATTCAGTCATTCCAGTCAACATATATTTATTGAGTACATGGTGTGTATCATGCATTATTCTTGGTACTGGGAATAAATTTGTCAACAAAATCAATTGACTTTTAGCCTTCTTCACATTTACATAGTATGGGGAGGTAGACAATAAGATTAATAAATACATAGTGTGTTAGATGATATTGATAAGGAGCTATGGAAGGAAAATAATTTGGAGGAAGAGAGAGGGTGTAGCTTTAGATTGGGAGCCTAGAAAAAGACTCACTGAAAACGTGACACTTGAGTATAAAAACTAAAGGGTCTGGAAGAGTAAGCCATGCAGATACTCAAGGAAAGGGTTTTTTAAGCAGACAGAAACAAATGCAAGATGCTGAAGTGGGTCTAACATACATAATATGTTAGAGTAGGGATTGGCAGACTAGGGACTGCAGGCCAAATCTGGCCTGCTAATCTTTGGTTAATTAGAATATATTTATTCTTTCAGTATCTTACTATCCGTAGTTGCTTCATACTACAAAGGTAGAGTTGAGTAGTAGCTACACAGACTAAAATATTTACTATCTGACCCTTTACAGAATAAATTTGCTGGCTCCTGTTTTATAGCAAGGTGAGTAATAGAGCTGAAGCAGAATGAGTGAGGGGTATTGTAATACACGAGAAAGTGAGGTTGGGGGGGTCAGGCTATGGGAGGTTGGTGAGAGGTGTGGAGGATGTATAGGGCCTTGCGGTTTATTGAGAATGTTGGTTTTAATCTGAATAAAATGAGATGTCCTTGAAGAGCTTTTATCATGAACTCTCTTGAAAAATCCCCCAACTATTCTTATTTCTGTCTTTGATCTTCTTCATCTATTTGGCATAAGACAGCCACTGAGATCTCATTAAAAGAAGTTTGATGATGACATTGTTTAAAACCGTTTATGAGTAGACTGGACAAGATGAGATCCAAAGCATAGGGGGAAGGATTGGCCTTAGCTTAAAATACCGTCTCTGTTTTAACAGGACTCGGTTTACAAGTCTGGTGATAAGAAGGAGCTTCTACCTCATGGCTTCTGTTTTCTCTGTGAAATGAAGGACAGAATCATCTGAAAATGTAGACATAGCAGAGAGATTGCAAGTTTGAGGATAATGAAGAACACTGAAATAGTTATTGCTAGAGAAGTAGGAAGATTACTAGGCAGAGTCCATGTCTCAGGGATAGCAGGTGACCATGAATTTATTGTAATACCCACCTTGTTCCTTTCTGTAACCCCAGTAGCTACTCATGAACCATGAAATCATGACCTGAGCTGAAGCTGGATGCTTCACCTACTGAGCCACCCAGGCACCTGTCATATCTTCTTAATTCTTTTTTTTTTTTTTTAATATTTTTATTATTTATTTTTAGGAGAGAGAGAGAGAGAGACAGCGTGAGCAGGGGAGGGTCAGAGAGAGGGGGTGATACAGACTCTGAAATAGGCTCCAGGCTCTGAGCTGGCAGTCAGCACAGAGCCCGACGCGGGGCTCGAACCCACCAACTGCAAGATCATGACCTAAGCGAAAGTCGGACGCTTAACCAACTAAGCCACCCAGGCGCCCCAATTCTTAATGAAATAGTTCACATAAACAGAGCATTGTATGAAACTTAGATACTGCTCAGATTTGTTTTGATTAAAAACGTTATGGAAACAATATCTCCCTTCATATTCCATTCCTTCTCCCTCCTTTTCTAGGCATGGCCACAGTGCTGTACATCATTCATACATATACATTTATGATTTTGGTACATAAGTATGTAACATATCAATATATAGCATCATGTTGTGCATTTTATAACTTCTGCGAATGGTATCATATTACCTGTCCTTTTGCAGCTTGCTATTTCTTTTCTTTTTCTTTTTCTTTTTTTAAATTTATTTATTTTGAGAGAGAGAAAATTCCACCCGGGCTCTGCACTATCACAAACCATGAGATTGTGACCTGAGCTGAAGTTGGATGCTTAACCGTCTGTGCCATCCAGTCATCCCTGTTTCTTTTCTATTATTTGCTATATAGGGGTCATTCATTCTCTTATTTAAAGGAATTTTAGGTTATTTCAAATTTTGCAACTTTATAGCAGTGCTACAACAAATACTCATGTTTATTTTTCTGTATAATGTCTGTAAAGTATACTTTCTATAAGCAGAGTTATTCTATTATAGAGTGTATTTGTTGAAGCTGTAGAGTGGATATTTCTAGCTTGCTCTGTAAAGTGTTTGTATTAACTTACCATACGTGTAAAGGATTTGAACAGACTCTGAAACTACTATGCTATTTAAACATTTCTCAAGTCTTGGCTTAGAAGAGGAGGATTATAAAGAAATTAAGCCTCATCAGGGATTAGTTACCCCTTTATCACCCAGCAGATGACAAGCCCAATATATATTAGGTGAATATGGATAATTTTTGGTGAGTATGGAAAAGGAAAGGGAATAGAAAGCAAAAGAGGAAGGAAAATATATCAGACATGATTATATTTGACTACATGTTTGTTCAAACAGTTGGGGTTTTTTTCTTACAATAAAAAGGCAGGTAGTCAGTAGTCCAGGTCTTGTTAAGCCCAAATACCCTTCCTAGTGTGCCATCCTTAGCATGTGGCTTTGACTGCTCCCTCTCCATAGAGGATAGGAGAAAGGGCAGAAGGCATAGTTCAGCTGAACCCTGTAAGTCTCACCCAGTAGACTTCCTTATGCATCTCTTTGGTCAGAACTGGATCATGTTTCCTAGCTATAAGTATCTGAGGAGGCAAGTTCCTTATTGAACGAAAACACAGCTTTGTTAGTAAGAAAGAAGAGGAAACAGAGAAAGCATACCTTAGTGATATTGCAGGTTTGGTTGCAGACCACCCCAGCAAAGCAAATATCATAATAAAATAAATCAAAGGAATTTTTTGGTTTCTCAGTGCATATAAAAATTATGTTTACACTATACTGTAGTCTGTTAAGTGTTCAATAGCATATCAATACTAAAAACAATGTACATACCTTAATTCAAAAATACTTTATTGCTAAGAAATGCTAACCACCATCTGAGCTTTCAGTGAGTTGTTCTCTTTGTGCTGGTGAAGGGTCTTGGCTTGATGTTGATGGCTGTTGACTCATCAGGGTAGTGGTTGCTGAAGGCTGGGATGGCTGTGACAGTTTCTTGGATAAGACAAGAATAAAGTTTGTCAAATTAATTGACTCTTCCTATCATGAACAATTTCTCTGTAGTTTGTGATGATGTTTGGTAGCATTTTACCCAAAGTAAAGTTTTTTTCAAAATTGAAATCAGTCTTCCCAAGCCCTGCTACTGCTTTATCAGCTTTGTTTATATAATATTCTGAATCCTTTGTGTCATTTCAACAACCTTCACAGCATCTTCACCAAGAGTAGATTTCCATCTCAAGCAACGACTTTCTTTGCTCATCCATGAGAAGTCACTCCTCGTCTGTTCAAGTTTTAGCATGAGATTGTAGCAGTTCAGTCCCATCTTCAGGTTCTACTTGTCCTTCTAGTTTCTCTTGCTCTTCCTACCACGTGTGCAGTTACTTTTCCACAGAAGTCTTAAACCCCTCAAAGTAACTCATGAGGGCTGAAATCAACTTCTTTCACACTTCTCTTTATGTTGACATTTTGACCTCTTCCCATGAGTCACAAATGTTTTTCATGACATTTAGAATGGTGAATCCTTTCCAGAAGGTTTACAGTTTTCTTTAATCAGTATCTATGGCTACTATAGCTTTATGAAATATATTTCTTAAATAATAAGACTTGATGGTAGAAATGACTGCTTGATCCCTGGGCTGCAGAATGGATGTGTTAGCAGGCATGAAAACAGCATCCATCCTGTTGTACATCCCCATAAGCACTCTTGGGTGACCAGGTGCGTTGTTACCAAGCAGTAATATTTTGAAAGGAATAATTATTTTCTGAGCAGTTGGCCTCAATACTGGTCTTAAAGTATTTAGGAAACCATGTTGCAAAACCATGTGCTCTCATCCAGGCCTTGTTGTTCCATTCATAGAGCACAGGATTAGTGGATTTATCATAATATTTAAGGGCCCTCTGATTCTCAGAATGATAAATGAGCAACTTAAAGTCACCAGTTGTATTAGCCCCTAACAAGAGAGTCATCCTGTCCTTGGAAACTTTGAAGCCTGGCATTGACTTCTCTCTAGCTATTAAAGTCCTACATGGCACCTTCTTCCATTAAGACTTATTTTATCTGCAATGAAAATCTGTTGTTTGTTGTAGCCACCTTTATGAATTGTCTTAGCTGTGTCTTCTGGATAACTCGCTACAGCTTCTGCATCAGCACTTGCTGCTTCACCTTGCATCTTTATGTTCTGTCTCCATGGCTTCTTTCCTTAAACCTCATAAACCAGCCTCTCCAAAATCCTCTGTAGCTTCCTCACCTCTCAGCCTTCATGGAATTGAGGAGAGGTAGGGCCTTGCTGTGGTTAGACTTTAGATTAAGGGAATATTGTGGCTGGTTTGATCTTCTGTCCAGACCATTAAAACTTTTTCCATATCAGCAATAGGCTGTTTTCCTTTTTTATCATTTGTGTGTTCTTTGGAGTGGCATTTCTAGTTTCTTTCAAGGACTTTTCCTTTGTATTTACAAGTTGACCCACTCTTTGGTGTAAGAGGTCTCATTGTTGACCTGTCTTGGCTTTTGACATGCCTTACTCACTAAGCTTAATCATTTCTCGCTTTTGATTTTGACATGCCTTACTCACTAAGCTTAATCATTTCTCGCTTTTGATTTTGACATGCCTTACTCACTAAGCTTAATCATTTCTCGCTTTTGATTTTGACATGCCTTACTCACTAAGCTTAATCATTTCTCGCTTTTGATTTAACTTGAGAGATGTGTGACTCTTCCTTTCACTGGAACACTTAAAGAGTATTGTAGGGTTATTAGTGGGCCTAATTTCAGTATTGGTGTGTCTCAGGAAATGGGATGGTCCAAAGAGAGAGAGAGGGGAGGGAATGGCCATTTGGTAGAGTAGTCAGAACACACACACACACACCAGTTAAGTTTGCCATCTTAAATGGGTGTGATTCATGGAGCCCCAAAGCAATTACAGTGGTAACATCAAATGATCATTGATCACAGATCACTATAAAAAAATAATGATGAAATATTGTGAGAATTATCAAAATGTGACAGAGACATGAAGTGAGCAAATGCTTTTAAAAAACTGGCACCAATAGACTTGCTCAGTGCAAGGTTGCTGCAAACCTTCAATTTGAAGAAAATGCAGTGTCTGCAAAAGCACAGTAAAGTGAAGCTCAATAGAAGGGGTATGTCGGGGGGTGCCTGGGTGGCTCAGTCAGTTAAGTGTCTGACTTTGGCTTAGGTCATGATCTTGCAGTTCATGAGTTCGAGCCTCTATGCTGACAGCCAGCTCAGAACCTGGAGCCTGTTTCAGATTCTGTATCTCCCTCTCTCTGCCCCTCCCCTGGTCACGTTCATTCTTTCTCTCTCTCTCTCTCTATCACTTTCTCTCTCAGAAATAAATAAAACATTAAAAAAAAACAAAGAAGGGGTAAATATGTAGTAATGTTTTTTTATAGTTAACTTTTATAGAACATCCAATGTTCTGTTCCATAGTGATTGTGGTTGGGATGGTTGGGAAAACACACAATAGCTGATCAGTAAATATTTGTTGAGTAAATGGATGAATCAATTTAAAAACCTGTAGTAGATAAAAATTCTCTTGAAAACCTCATTTGCCAAACAGTGTTACCTACTGTATTGTGATTTTTAAGTGAGTTTTTCCCTAAGTTTTGTTTGTTTAAATTTTGTCTCTGAAATTCATTTGCATCTCTTTTATAGTTTCTTTTTGTGAAAACTTTGGGAAAATGCTTATATAACTGAATGACCTTTTTACCAGTTACGATTGTGCTTGAAGGTTCATTTTCTGTCGTGGTTCTGTTTTCTCTGTGGTTTTAGGGACACGTCCATGTGATCTAGGGGGTCTAGAGTAATCATTGTTTTCATGTCTGAAAAGAACTGAGCCAAATACAAAAATACCAAGAATTTAACATTTTTGGGTTAGGAGAAATTTAAGCTAGTGAAGTATAATTTTTCAGCTGATTTATTTATAAATGAAGAAATGAAGATCAGAGTTTGTTTTGAGACATACACAGAATTTACCACTAGGTGAATTAGGACTCATGAACCTAGGAGCCTTGAACCCAGTGTTATTCCCTCAGTCTCTTTTGCCATGTTGTTACCAGTCTGGAATCACATCATATAATGGAGATCTCGAGATCTTTCTACTTCACCATCCCCAAGTAAAAATACAGTGTCCTTTTAACTTGTGTCAGAGCCACAGTGAAGCCCTATGAAAACATAGGGAAGAATATTAATTTGTGTTTAATAAACCCTTAGTGTTAAATTGAAGTTTATTTTTTAAGATTTTTTTTTTTAATATTCATTTTTGAGAGAGAGAGAGCACAATCTGGGGAGGGGCAGAGGGAGGGGACAGATGACCTGAAGCGGGCTCTGCAGTGACAGTAGCAAGCCTGATGTGGGGCTTGAACCCACGAACCACAAGAGCATGACCTTAGCAGAAGTCGGACATTCAACTGATTGAGCTACCTAGGTGCTCCAAGTTGAAGTTATTTTTTAAAATTATAATCAATATTTTAATTGTTAACTAAGATGTTCATTTAATTAGATTTCCTGATATGCTGCCCAGTCTCAACAATCAGGAATTTACTCAGGCTACTTCATTAGTGGGAAGAAGAAGACACACAAATTAGATCATTACTATCATGTCTTTAATTTCCTTAGTGGCATGCATACATTAAGTCAATGACAATGTAAAAAGGGAAGAGCAATGCTGATACTCTGTTCTCAGGTTCTGAATGGTTCTTGGTGGTTCTTGAATGGTTTGTCTGCAACATGAATGAAATAAAAGAAATTGTGGTTTATAATTAAAATATTTACTCTTTTAAAGATACTGCATTCTCTTATTAAAAAAACATGTCTTCATCTCACTTCTATTTATTTTATACCTATGAAATACATTGTAATACTGGTTTATCAATTTGGCATAATGTGTAAATAATTGTCTGTAAAAATTACTACTTTTCTGGGGCGCCTGGGCAGCTCAGTCAGTTAAGCATCTGACTCTTGACGCGGCTCAGTTCACGATCTCACGGTTCATGAAATCAAGCCCCACTCGAGCCCCGCGTTGGATTCCGCACTGAGTGTGGAGACTGCTTGGGATTCTCTTCTTCTCTCTGTGTTCCTCCCTTGCTTGCTCTCTCTCAAAAATAAGTAATTGAACTTTACAAAAAAATTGCTACTTTGCTAAAACTTCATTTAGAGCTGAGGTTTCTTTAATTGTAAGGATAGGGTGAAATAATAGGAAGTGTAGGTAAAATTAGTACTTAATGAATTCTCTGAAAACACTCTGCTCAGATTCTCTGAGCGCTGGTTTTCACTATGTATGCAATCTCTGTAATCCCATTCAGAGGTTCTGCTATTTACCAAATACAGTTTTTGCACTATTAGGTACTCCAAAAAAGTTGGAAATACATAGCCAATTAAGGTAAAAAAAGGAATTGATGATAAATATATATAGATTATAACACATTATTTTCTGAAATGTTCACTAATGTAAATTGTAATGTAACCACATTGAGGAGTGTTATATAATTAAGTCTGATTTCTTTAAAAGGCATTAAATATCATAAAGTGCTAATGTTTCAGTGGAAAAAATGGGGCAACATGATCCCAACTTCGTCAAAAAGACACAACACTAGAATGAAGTAACTTAAAATATCAAGTGATTGCCTCTAGGGATGAGTATTGTGGACATTTTATTCTTTTTGTGGGCATATGTTTCATTTTCTGTACAGAATTGTGTTGCTTTTATAATCTGTATAAAGCATAAAACAAACATTTTCCCAGTGCCATGCTCATGTTACCTCTCTGAAACGAAGTCCTCAGTAACTTGCAAGGAAGAACATTTGTCAGTTTTTAAAACAAATCTGGTCTTTTGGAAATGTTTTATGTAGTATTTTTAGTTCCCATTTTTAAGCCATCACTTGAGCTTGAATAAATTATTTGAATTGTAAAAACATTTTCATTCCACTGAGCACACTGAAGCTAAAAGTGTAAAACATAAACCTGAAGCTTTCTGAAAAATCGCTTATTTTTATTTTTTCTTTTTTTCTTTTTTTTTTAAGTTATTTATTTTGAGAGAGATGAGCACAAATGGGATGGGCAGAGAGGGAGGGAGAATCGTAAGGAGGCTCTGTGTAGCCAGGTCAGCACAGAGCCCAATGCAAGGCTTGAACTCGCAAAACTGAGATCATGACCTGAGCCCAAATCAACTGGATAATCAACTGGATGCTCAACCGACTGAACCACCCAAGTGCCCCTGAGTAACTGTTTCTTAATATTTGCAAGTTGTGCTTCAGAGTTTGGTAATTTCCTTCACTTTAAGATTTGAGGGGTGTTTTGTTTTGTTTTAGTTTTTAGTCAAATGTCCATTGACAGACCACCTCTTTTAAGAGCGAAATTTCAAATGGGAATATATAATATCTTTAGCCTTTTATATTTCATAAACTTGAATGCTTAGATTTATGTAAATCTTTTCCTGATTTTTAGAGGACCAGAAGGAAAATGAAAAGATGAAAAGTGAAGAGCAGCCAGTAAATTCAGAAATCTGCTCTACACCCAGTGCTCTGGAAGAGGCTACTGTGAAAGTAGAAAAAGAAGATGAAAAGGAACTTGTGAAACTGCCCGTCATAGTCAAGCTAGAAAAGCCTTTGCCAGAAAGTGAGGATAAAAGGATTATTAAAGAAGAAAGTGATTCCTTCAAGGAAAATGTCAAACCCACTAAAGTCGAAGTAAAGGAATTGAGAGCAGATCCAAAAGATATCAAAGGTAGCACGGAGAAGCTAGAACCAGAGAGGCTAGAGTTTGGTGGCAATGTTAGGTCTTCTCAAGAAATCACAGAGAAGTCTACTGAAGAAACCGAGAAACTTAAAAATGACCAGCAGGCCAAGATACCACTAAAAAAACGAGAAATTAAACTGAGTGATGATTTTGACAGTCCAATCAAAGGGCCTTTGTGTAAATCCGTTACTCCAACAAAAGAGTTTTTGAGAGATGAAATAAAACAAGAGGAAGAGACTTGTAAAAGGATCTCCACAATCACTGTTTTGGGTCATGAAGGGAAACAACTGGTAAATGGAGAAGTTAGTGATGAAAAGGTAACTCCAAATTTTAAGACAGAACAAATGGAGACAAGGTTTTATGACACAAAGGAAGATAGCTGTAGCCCCTCTAAAGACAGGAGTGTCATCATGGAGGGAAATGGAGCAGAATCCTTAAATTCTGTCATAATGAACATGAAAACAGGTGATCTTGAGAAGGAAGTGGTCCCTGTAGGGAAGGATGCAGACAATTCAGTATCAGTCATAGAGACCCAGAATCAAAAAGGACAGTTAGAGGAAACTGGTCCTCCGGAAATGGAAATCTCTCTGGAGACTTCTGAGATGGTAAAGGATCTCTCTTTGAAAACTGCTTTATCTGCCACTGAATCTTGTACTCTGAAAGTTGACGAGAAGTCTCCCAAAAGTAAAAAGGATAAGCGTCTACCAGGCCTAGAATGTCTTGAAAAGTTAGAGAAGTCCAAAAAAACTTTTCTTGATAAGGACACACAAAGACTGAGTCCAATACCAGAGGAGGTTCCGAAGTATACTCTGGAATCAGTAAAGCCAGTCTCTCCTGAGGCAGCTGCAACTTCTGTACTGTCTAACGTGACTGGCCACTGTGAGAAGTTAGCCTCAGAAAAAGAAGTGGTAGAATGTCAGAGCACAAGTTCCATTGAAGGTCATTCCCTGGAAAAAACAGACCCAGAAATTCTAAAAAAGGATTCTGAATCCACAAAGGTAGAAACGGATAATCTGGACAATCCCCAGACCTCTGCCACTGAGGATCCTTCTGAGACAAAGGGTTCTATACAAAAAAGCAAATTTAAATATAAGTTGGTTCCTGAGGAAGAAACCACTGCCTCAGAAAACACAGAGATAACCTCTGAAAGGCAGAAAGAGGGCATCAAATTAACCATTAGGATATCCAGTCGGAAGAAGAAGCCAGATTCTCCTCCCCAGATTCTAGAACCAGAAACCAAGCAAGAGAAGACAGAAAAGGAAGAAGAGAAAACAAATATAGGTCGTACTTTGAGGCGGTCTCCAAGAATATCTAGACCCACAGCGAAAGTGGCTGAGATCAGAGATCAGAAAGCTGATAAGAAAAGAGGGGAAGGAGAAGATGAAGTGGAAGAAGAGTCAGCAGCTTTGCAGAAAGCAGACAAAAAAGAAAATTTGAAAAAAACAGAAAAGGATACAAATTCTAAAGTAAGCAAGGTAAAATTTCTCCTATTTCAAGTTTTAATTTTTATTAGAAATAATTGGGTCTAAGTGTAGTTCTTGGTTTGGCTAAACAGAAGTTATTCAAAGAGAACTTTAGAAAAAAATACCTGTCTTCCTATGTCTGAGATGTCTTTTCTCAATAGTTGTCCACAAACATTAAATTTTCAGACTGTACAACCTTGTCATCTTTTAAATTTTTTCTCTATTACAGGCATTATGGGAATATATTTTCTATGTAAACTGTAGGTGATACCCAACCCGTAGGATTGAAACTGAAAATGTCCCATAAACACTATCAACAGAAACATTTTAACATCTCTCTTTCCATTTCTTTTTCCATACATTCATGGGTATGTTCATAAATATTTACCCATTCACTGGAAAAATAAATATGTTCATTTTTCTATGAATTTTTCACTTATCAATGTGTCTCTGAACTCTTTCCATATCTGTAGATGTAGTCTACCTTTTGGTTATTGATGGCTGCATAGTGTTCCATAGTGTGGATGTACCTCAGTTTATTTAACCACTCCCTTATTGATTGACATTTAGGTTGTTTCCAATTTTTCACTATTACAGGCAATGCTGCATTGAAGATCCTTTTGGACATAAGTGAGTATTTCTTTAGAATAGACTCCTAGAATTGGCATTGCTGGGTCAAGGGGCGTGTGTATTTTAACTTTTGATAGCTATTTGCCACATTGCCCTCCCCCGAAAGGCCCCGTTTGTATACCCTCTCATTACTATGTATGAGAGCATTTGTTTTAATCATTAGTCTTAGAGGCCAGAATTCTTTTTCCTATAACTCTTCTTTTAAGCCAAACCTTGACAAATCTTTGGCAAGTTTGTAGGAGTTTGTTATAATTAAAAGTGCTACTTTTGCTTTTAATTTATTTAAGTCATCAGATTGTTCTTCATTTTAAGTGATCCTTTCTTCTCTAAAATACTGAACTTTTAATTCTTAAAAAAAAAGAAATTCCCCTTCTGTTGTTAGAATTATTTTGGTTTTTGATGGGGACTTATACTATAGGAATGAACTGAAATATGAATTAAAAGACTGAAACCAGATAGTAAAAAAGCATTTTACAACATTATAAACTTATTCTCTCAATAATATATTTCAGTGTTTGTCAGGATTGTTATATTTAGTTCTGACCTATAAAAATTTTTAAATTCATCTCTGATACAGGAATTTAAAATTTTATATTAATGATATGTCAGAATACAGTCAGTGCTCTATTATAGAGCCTTTAAAATGTGCATGGCCTTTGACCCAGAATCCTCTTCAAGGAATTTATCCTAACCACAGAGGTTTGTAAAAATTTATATTTAGAAGGAACAATTTTTTATGAAAGTGAAAAACTGGGAAACTACCTAAATGTCTGTCTAGTAAGAGATTAGATAAATAGAGCTATGTTATGGCATACAGTCATTTATAGTGATGTAAGTAATATATTTTATGCCTAGGGAAAATACTTCTAAGACAGAATGTTAATTATTATCCCCCCTCCAACAAAAATAGAATAAATTATGGAAATATGTTCCAAAATTTAATAGTAGATAGACCTGTGATAAAGATACAATAATTTTCATTTTCTTCTTATATGTTGACTAAACGTGGACATATAGTCAGAAGCTTGTTTTTTAATGTTCTCATTATGCCAAATTATCTCAATTTTTAATTTCATACAAGGTAAAACCCAAAGGCAAAGTTCGATGGACTGGATCTCGAACACGTGGCAGGTGGAAATATTCTAGCAATGATGAAAGTGAAGGGTCGGACAGTGAAAAATCGTCTGCGGCTTCAGAAGAAGAGGAAGAAAAAGAAAGCGAAGAAGCCATCCTAGCAGATGATGATGAACCATGCAAAAAATGTGGCCTTCCAAACCATCCTGAACTAGTACGTACCTGGTCTAAATGGACAGTACTCATCTTACTGGCATGTTGTGGTTACCCAAAGCGGTCTAACTCTTCCAGGTTTGATCATGATTTGAAATTTTTTTTTGCTGCACAACTTAACGTGTACAAAATAACCTTTATTTCTCTTTCTCAAATTATAACTCATTGTGCTTTAATATTTGGTTTATATATTGCTTTTTCCTCTATTTAAGGATACACTCTTAACGTCTTCTCACAAATCAGTGAATTGAGTCAAATAGTTTTACTCTCTTCTTTTTCTTTAATGTTTCTTCTTTCCTTTCCAATTAATTTATAATGATATTTCTAAGTGCCAACTTTACAGAAGGCCTAATGGCCTTATTGCCTTCTGTGGAAACCATCTGAATCAAGTAGTAACCTAGGAGGGCTTTACGCTTTGGAAAATAAGCAGGTCAAAAAAATTTTAAGATAAATTAATAGACCAGATATATTCAAAAGAATACTGAGATTTGCATGGTACTCTCTTACCCAGGAAGTAAGTTCTTCAGAGGTAGCCTAAATTAGGAAAACCAATTCCTAACCTGTTTATATATTTTTTGCAGTTCATAAGTGCTTTCTAAGAGAGCCTGTTGAAGAAACACTCTTGTTATGCCCAATTCTGTGCAACTGGTCTGGTTTTTTTGTTTCTTTGTTTTTTGTTTTTTTAATAGATTTGACTTGAGAGGCAATTTCCAACTACTAAGTAGTAAGAAAAGTAAAGATGACATCTGTTCCTGACATCTATTATGTGCTAGTTTAAAGTTATTTATGGTTTACTTGTTCTTTTCTTCCTTAATGTTAAAATCGTATCTGGAAATTAAATGTATCAGTGACATTTATCATATCCCTACAGTTTCAGAGAGTTCAAGTAAAAGATAAAACTTAGAACCAGAGAATAACTTTACCTCTGAGAAGAATATATGTTGAAATTATGCTGAAAAGACCCTTCCAAGAATTTTTATGCTCATCAGGCTGTGAAAATTAGGTCAAGATTTTTGTGTGGAGAAAGGCCAAGAGGAGATTTGAGATAGTGGTTTTTTTCTGCTCTCCAGATTAAAAACTAACACGTGTATTCTTTCTCAGCCATTTCTAGTATCTTTTTAAACTAAGAGAGTGCATTTTGACTGAGGCAGCAATAGATGTCAGCAATAAAGGAGGTGTGAGGAAATGAGAAGTAAAATGAGGTGTGCAGACGTGATACTAAGGAGATGGAGAAGTTGTACCCTTCTTGGAATATACACAGGAGTTTTCATTTATTCAGTTATTTTAATAACTGTTCTGAAAACCCGATTGCTGGTTACTGTGCCATGAAAGAAGGACATTGGAAGATCCCGAAAGTGATGGATTTTTTGTGCCCAGTGTTTAAGAGCAATCATCAAATCAGAATGTCAGGCAACTACGATGTGTTAAGTAGTAGGGAAATGATGCTGAATTAGAAAGACATGGTCCCTGTCCTCACTGAGCTTACAGCAGAAACAGTAAATTCACTGATAGTATAGAACTCTCTGGAGTATTCCAGATGTTTTAGTCAAAGTAAACGCATTATTGCATGAGGCTTGGAAGCCTTACATAGTAGTTTATTTTAACAGAATTTTATCTTTATTGCAGAATAGAGACAAATACCATTTTTTAAAATAAGTTGCATTCGAGGTGCCTGGGTGGCTTAGTTGATTAAACTTCCGACTTCGGCTCAGGTCATGATCTCACAGTTTGTGGGTTCAAGCCCTGCATCAGGCTCTGTGCTGACAGCTCAGAGCGTGGAGCCTGCTTCAGATTCTTTGTCTCCCTCTCTTTCTGCCCCTCCCCTGCTCATGCTCTGTCTCTCTTTCTCAAAAAGTAAACATTAAAATAAATAAATAAAAATCAGTTGCATNAAGACAGGAGTGTCATCATGGAGGGAAATGGAGCAGAATCCTTAAATTCTGTCATAATGAACATGAAAACAGGTGATCTTGAGAAGGAAGTGGTCCCTGTAGGGAAGGATGCAGACAATTCAGTATCAGTCATAGAGACCCAGAATCAAAAAGGACAGTTAGAGGAAACTGGTCCTCCGGAAATGGAAATCTCTCTGGAGACTTCTGAGATGGTAAAGGATCTCTCTTTGAAAACTGCTTTATCTGCCACTGAATCTTGTACTCTGAAAGTTGACGAGAAGTCTCCCAAAAGTAAAAAGGATAAGCGTCTACCAGGCCTAGAATGTCTTGAAAAGTTAGAGAAGTCCAAAAAAACTTTTCTTGATAAGGACACACAAAGACTGAGTCCAATACCAGAGGAGGTTCCGAAGTATACTCTGGAATCAGTAAAGCCAGTCTCTCCTGAGGCAGCTGCAACTTCTGTACTGTCTAACGTGACTGGCCACTGTGAGAAGTTAGCCTCAGAAAAAGAAGTGGTAGAATGTCAGAGCACAAGTTCCATTGAAGGTCATTCCCTGGAAAAAACAGACCCAGAAATTCTAAAAAAGGATTCTGAATCCACAAAGGTAGAAACGGATAATCTGGACAATCCCCAGACCTCTGCCACTGAGGATCCTTCTGAGACAAAGGGTTCTATACAAAAAAGCAAATTTAAATATAAGTTGGTTCCTGAGGAAGAAACCACTGCCTCAGAAAACACAGAGATAACCTCTGAAAGGCAGAAAGAGGGCATCAAATTAACCATTAGGATATCCAGTCGGAAGAAGAAGCCAGATTCTCCTCCCCAGATTCTAGAACCAGAAACCAAGCAAGAGAAGACAGAAAAGGAAGAAGAGAAAACAAATATAGGTCGTACTTTGAGGCGGTCTCCAAGAATATCTAGACCCACAGCGAAAGTGGCTGAGATCAGAGATCAGAAAGCTGATAAGAAAAGAGGGGAAGGAGAAGATGAAGTGGAAGAAGAGTCAGCAGCTTTGCAGAAAGCAGACAAAAAAGAAAATTTGAAAAAAACAGAAAAGGATACAAATTCTAAAGTAAGCAAGGTAAAATTTCTCCTATTTCAAGTTTTAATTTTTATTAGAAATAATTGGGTCTAAGTGTAGTTCTTGGTTTGGCTAAACAGAAGTTATTCAAAGAGAACTTTAGAAAAAAATACCTGTCTTCCTATGTCTGAGATGTCTTTTCTCAATAGTTGTCCACAAACATTAAATTTTCAGACTGTACAACCTTGTCATCTTTTAAATTTTTTCTCTATTACAGGCATTATGGGAATATATTTTCTATGTAAACTGTAGGTGATACCCAACCCGTAGGATTGAAACTGAAAATGTCCCATAAACACTATCAACAGAAACATTTTAACATCTCTCTTTCCATTTCTTTTTCCATACATTCATGGGTATGTTCATAAATATTTACCCATTCACTGGAAAAATAAATATGTTCATTTTTCTATGAATTTTTCACTTATCAATGTGTCTCTGAACTCTTTCCATATCTGTAGATGTAGTCTACCTTTTGGTTATTGATGGCTGCATAGTGTTCCATAGTGTGGATGTACCTCAGTTTATTTAACCACTCCCTTATTGATTGACATTTAGGTTGTTTCCAATTTTTCACTATTACAGGCAATGCTGCATTGAAGATCCTTTTGGACATAAGTGAGTATTTCTTTAGAATAGACTCCTAGAATTGGCATTGCTGGGTCAAGGGGCGTGTGTATTTTAACTTTTGATAGCTATTTGCCACATTGCCCTCCCCCGAAAGGCCCCGTTTGTATACCCTCTCATTACTATGTATGAGAGCATTTGTTTTAATCATTAGTCTTAGAGGCCAGAATTCTTTTTCCCATAACTCTTCTTTTAAGCCAAACCTTGACAAATCTTTGGCAAGTTTGTAGGAGTTTGTTATAATTAAAAGTGCTACTTTTGCTTTTAATTTATTTAAGTCATCAGATTGTTCTTCATTTTAAGTGATCCTTTCTTCTCTAAAATACTGAACTTTTAATTCTTAAAAAAAAAGAAATTCCCCTTCTGTTGTTAGAATTATTTTGGTTTTTGATGGGGACTTATACTATAGGAATGAACTGAAATATGAATTAAAAGACTGAAACCAGATAGTAAAAAAGCATTTTACAACATTATAAACTTATTCTCTCAATAATATATTTCAGTGTTTGTCAGGATTGTTATATTTAGTTCTGACCTATAAAAATTTTTAAATTCATCTCTGATACAGGAATTTAAAATTTTATATTAATGATATGTCAGAATACAGTCAGTGCTCTATTATAGAGCCTTTAAAATGTGCATGGCCTTTGACCCAGAATCCTCTTCAAGGAATTTATCCTAACCACAGAGGTTTGTAAAAATTTATATTTAGAAGGAACAATTTTTTATGAAAGTGAAAAACTGGGAAACTACCTAAATGTCTGTCTAGTAAGAGATTAGATAAATAGAGCTATGTTATGGCATACAGTCATTTATAGTGATGTAAGTAATATATTTTATGCCTAGGGAAAATATTTCTAAGACAGAATGTTAATTATTATCCCCCCTCCAACAAAAATAGAATAAATTATGGAAATATGTTCCAAAATTTAATAGTAGATAGACCTGTGATAAAGATACAATAATTTTCATTTTCTTCTTATATGTTGACTAAACGTGGACATATAGTCAGAAGCTTGTTTTTTAATGTTCTCATTATGCCAAATTATCTCAATTTTTAATTTCATACAAGGTAAAACCCAAAGGCAAAGTTCGATGGACTGGATCTCGAACACGTGGCAGGTGGAAATATTCTAGCAATGATGAAAGTGAAGGGTCGGACAGTGAAAAATCATCTGCGGCTTCAGAAGAAGAGGAAGAAAAAGAAAGCGAAGAAGCCATCCTAGCAGATGATGATGAACCATGCAAAAAATGTGGCCTTCCAAACCATCCTGAACTAGTACGTACCTGGTCTAAATGGACAGTACTCATCTTACTGGCATGTTGTGGTTACCCAAAGCGGTCTAACTCTTCCAGGTTTGATCATGATTTGAAATTTTTTTTTGCTGCACAACTTAACGTGTACAAAATAACCTTTATTTCTCTTTCTCAAATTATAACTCATTGTGCTTTAATATTTGGTTTATATATTGCTTTTTCCTCTATTTAAGGATACACTCTTAACGTCTTCTCACAAATCAGTGAATTGAGTCAAATAGTTTTACTCTCTTCTTTTTCTTTAATGTTTCTTCTTTCCTTTCCAATTAATTTATAATGATATTTCTAAGTGCCAACTTTACAGAAGGCCTAATGGCCTTATTGCCTTCTGTGGAAACCATCTGAATCAAGTAGTAACCTAGGAGGGCTTTACGCTTTGGAAAATAAGCAGGTCAAAAAAATTTTAAGATAAATTAATAGACCAGATATATTCAAAAGAATACTGAGATTTGCATGGTACTCTCTTACCCAGGAAGTAAGTTCTTCAGAGGTAGCCTAAATTAGGAAAACCAATTCCTAACCTGTTTATATATTTTTTGCAGTTCATAAGTGCTTTCTAAGAGAGCCTGTTGAAGAAACACTCTTGTTATGCCCAATTCTGTGCAACTGGTCTGGTTTTTTTGTTTCTTTGTTTTTTGTTTTTTTAATAGATTTGACTTGAGAGGCAATTTCCAACTACTAAGTAGTAAGAAAAGTAAAGATGACATCTGTTCCTGACATCTATTATGTGCTAGTTTAAAGTTATTTATGGTTTACTTGTTCTTTTCTTCCTTAATGTTAAAATCGTATCTGGAAATTAAATGTATCAGTGACATTTATCATATCCCTACAGTTTCAGAGAGTTCAAGTAAAAGATAAAACTTAGAACCAGAGAATAACTTTACCTCTGAGAAGAATATATGTTGAAATTATGCTGAAAAGACCCTTCCAAGAATTTTTATGCTCATCAGGCTGTGAAAATTAGGTCAAGATTTTTGTGTGGAGAAAGGCCAAGAGGAGATTTGAGATAGTGGTTTTTTTCTGCTCTCCAGATTAAAAACTAACACGTGTATTCTTTCTCAGCCATTTCTAGTATCTTTTTAAACTAAGAGAGTGCATTTTGACTGAGGCAGCAATAGATGTCAGCAATAAAGGAGGTATGAGGAAATGAGAAGTAAAATGAGGTGTGCAGACGTGATACTAAGGAGATGGAGAAGTTGTACCCTTCTTGGAATATACACAGGAGTTTTCATTTATTCAGTTATTTTAATAACTGTTCTGAAAACCCGATTGCTGGTTACTGTGCCATGAAAGAAGGACATTGGAAGATCCCGAAAGTGATGGATTTTTTGTGCCCAGTGTTTAAGAGCAATCATCAAATCAGAATGTCAGGCAACTACGATGTGTTAAGTAGTAGGGAAATGATGCTGAATTAGAAAGACATGGTCCCTGTCCTCACTGAGCTTACAGCAGAAACAGTAAATTCACTGATAGTATAGAACTCTCTGGAGTATTCCAGATGTTTTAGTCAAAGTAAACGCATTATTGCATGAGGCTTGGAAGCCTTACATAGTAGTTTATTTTAACAGAATTTTATCTTTATTGCAGAATAGAGACAAATACCATTTTTTAAAATAAGTTGCATTCGAGGTGCCTGGGTGGCTTAGTTGATTAAACTTCCGACTTCGGCTCAGGTCATGATCTCACAGTTTGTGGGTTCAAGCCCTGCATCAGGCTCTGTGCTGACAGCTCAGAGCGTGGAGCCTGCTTCAGATTCTTTGTCTCCCTCTCTTTCTGCCCCTCCCCTGCTCATGCTCTGTCTCTCTTTCTCAAAAAGTAAACATTAAAATAAATAAATAAAAATCAGTTGCATTCCAAAAGTTTACTTTT
Source organism: Crocuta crocuta (assembly GCF_008692635.1). Lineage (NCBI taxonomy): Eukaryota > Metazoa > Chordata > Mammalia > Carnivora > Hyaenidae > Crocuta > Crocuta crocuta. The sequence continues at coordinate 776,454 of NW_027530529.1, read as the reverse complement.
AATTTTGTTACTTGAAATTTAGATTATGTTTTATCATGGAAACAATGTGATAAATGAAATCAGGTGCTCAGGTTAGTCCACATATGCCTATATGATCAGTCAGTCCTATAACTCAAGTGTAACACTAACATGACTTATTATGGAAATCTGGGTATTGGCAGCAAATGGTGATACATTGTATGGAGAAAGGAGAAGTTAGTTTTTCACTAACTAATTTTAAATCGTTGCTCAGGGGTGCACATCCCACCGCCCTCCTCCACCCTCCATGGTTCGTGTTACCAATTTAGAAACTGCTTTACATATATACTACACTTGAACAAGTAAATGAAGTATAGAGAATGAAGTATAGGAGCCAGTTTTCTCAGTGTCAGAGAAAAGAAGTTAGAGATAAGCAAGCCCAAAAACTAAAATGAGCCCTGTGGTGCTGGCGTAGAGCTGGAGATACTGGTATGAACTCATGTTTATTTTAATATAGATATCTGTGTATACATAGGTTGCTATACATAACATCTGTTTCCTAGCTCTGTCCTCTGAGAGAGCTTGGAAGTAGTCATACCTAGTATCATAGCACTCAGTACCTAGATGGTGGTTTCTAAATACCATTCTCCAATAAAGGAACCAGGGCTTCTAGGAGAAATGGCTAGTTCAAAGGCTTGGGCAGGGAAAATACAAGATGTACCTGGAGCTTCTTGGCCTGGAGTGTCAGGGAGTGAAAAAGTGCTTTCAACGAAAAGATGCAAATGAGTTCTAAGGACACAGGAGCCAACCTGAAAGAACTCCCACTGTGTCTGTGGTCAGGGCAGTTTGAAAAAATTAAATAATAGTTTAGATTCTAGCCCAAAGAAAATAAATCTTCATTAGTTAATCGTGATATAAAGGAGTGATTGAAAAACAAATAAATGGAGGGAGAAGGGCCTATTTTCTTTACAGAAGAATTCCAAATAGTAGAAGGCATGGAAATAGAGAATCATCATTAGAACACAGTAACAGCTGATGCAAACAATAATTGTAGCACTGATGAGTGCTAAAATTAGTGGGTGAATTTATTAATAACTGTGTTTGATTTTAGTTTATATCTAAATCAAATTCTTTGATACTCCTCCCTCTAGAAAGTGGAGCTTAATTCTCCCCCTCGAATGTGAGCTGGACTTGTCCTTTCTAATGAGAATAGGTATGGAAAGTGAAAAGTAGTAACTTTCGGTAATGAAAACCAACAGATACTATCATAATCAAGTGGACAAGGTTAATATTACTAGTAGTAAGTCATAAAGGTATCATGTACCCCCAGACATGATGCACTGAGCAGGGCACTTTACCTCTGTAGAATTCTTCTCCAAAACCCATAACCTCAGTCTAATCAAGAGAAGGCTTCAGACAAACCCAAACTGAGGGGCAGTCTACATAGTATCTGACTAGTACTCCTTAAAATTGTCGAAGTCATGGAAAACAGAGAAAGACCAAATTATTATAGATCAGAGGAGATTGAGAAAACATGGTTAAATGGAATATGATATCCTGGGTTGCATTCTGGATTCAGAAAAAGGACATTAGTGGAAAAGCTGGTGAAATCTGAATACAGTCTTTTGGTTAGTTAAGAGTAATGTACTGATAATGAATTTCTTAATTTTGATAAATATCTCATGATTATTTATAAAAGATATATAAAAGATTTATGAAAACTCTACTGTCTTTACATCTCTTCTGTAAATGTAAGATTATTTAAAAGTCAGGTTTTTTTAAGTTAAACATTCCTGACTGTACATTTTAAGTTTTAGAGAATTGGTCATCTTAAGTTCAGATAACATAAAATGACAACTTAAGGCTAATTATCATTAGCCTTTGTGAACATGATGGCCCTTAAGTATAGCTTCATTCCTTGGTACCTTCATCCCTTCCTTATTTGAATTTACATGATAAAAAGAATCATGAATATTTCTTACAGACTGTTAATTGGAATGCTATTTAAAGTAGGATTTATGTGTATTTTTAAAATCCTATGTGTGGTAGGGAAGTTTATAATCCTTGAACTATAAAACTCTGTTATGAAAGGAATATATTGTTATAGCCCTTGAGGTACACTAAAAAAGGATTGTAACTAGTTCAGAAGAATTTGTAATTTTTCACTAAATCTTGCAGTTCATTTTGTAAATGATTTTGTTTTAACTTTTTCTTTTTTTTAAACTAACAGGTTAGATCCCTCATTAGCAGAGTTTTTTAGTTTTAGGCAAATAAAGAAGATACTTTGATATAGCATATTTCTTAGTACAGTTCTGAGAAATACTGAAATGTCTTTAACTTCAGCATCATTGAATTTCAGTTACAGAGTTGGGTTGACATTAACCTGTGGTTCATTTCAGATTCTTCTGTGTGACTCCTGTGACAGTGGCTACCACACTGCCTGCCTTCGCCCTCCTCTGATGATCATCCCAGATGGAGAATGGTTCTGCCCGCCTTGCCAACACGTATGAGCCCCCGCGCTTTGTTTGTAGTCTTCGGTTTTATATTCCGGTTAATAAGACTTCTTGATGGCCACTAAACATTTTTAATCTTCAAAGCAGTTTGTAAATATGGTTTACCGTTTGTTTGAAGTTCTGTGAAATTTGATACTGTTGAAAAACTACCTTTTACTAATATCTTTTAAGCCTTTTGTGTGTTTTTTTTTTTTTACACCCAAAGCATTTCTCAAGGACCTCTAATGTTTATAAAATTATAATCTTTGATTGATTTTTTTTCACAATTGTTACAGGCAACAAGTAGCCCCAAATTAAAATGAACTGTGAGGGAAGAAATAAGTTTCTTCCTGTTCTTTATCCCCTAGTTTCATCTGCTTTTCCATTTCTACCTTCCTCCTGTTTGTCAGTTTTATGGATGGTGTTATGCATTATGTAGCACTATGATGCTACTATGAATAGAAGTATGGATTATATTTCTCTTCTATCTTGTCTCAGGTAGATTTCTTTTGAAAGCTGAAGAAAAGGTTCTTTTTATGCCACTGCACCCAAAGGGTCTTTCTCTTACAAGTCCAGTCTCATTTTACTTTAAAAATGATGGGCATTATTGCATTTCCCAGTGAAATGGGATTTCTTGATGAGGCCATGAGTTTCCCTAACACGTGCGTTACTCCAGACAGAACTATGCTCATCTTCAGTTCAGTGGGTTCCGGGGCACCTCTTTATTTAAACAGAAGGAACATCTCGGTGTTTACTCACTATGTGGCCCCCTATTGGCTCTCATAAAGCACAGTATCCATGACCTACCACGCAAGGGGTAGATGATTGTGGAAAGTTGTTAAAAATGACATTCCTGGGGGCTCCTGGCTGGCTCAGTTGGTAGAGTATATGATTCTTGATCAGGAGGTCAAGTTCTATCCCTGTTGGGCATAGAGCTTACTTAAAAAAAAATAAAATAATAACACTTATGTTTTGCTCTTCCAGAAACTACTGTGTGAGAAATTAGAAGAACAGTTGCAGGATTTGGATGTGGCCTTGAAGAAGAAGGAGCGTGCTGAACGCAGGTATTATGACATGTGTGTTGATGCTCTCCTTGGGAATTTGATAGCAAAATTGACTTGCAGTATAGGTTAATATATCTTTCTAAAGCAGGAATTGGCAAACTATGACCTGTAGGTCAAATTCGGCGTGCTTCTTGTTTTTATACTGCCCGCTAAGAATTTTATTTTTCATTTTTAAATGATTGGGAAATAAAACAAGGATCTTCTTTCATGACACATGAAAATGATAACATTCCGATTTCATGGTCCACACAAAAAGTTTTATTGGAACACAGCCATTGTTCATATGTTTATATATTGTCTGTTGCTGCTTTTGCACTACAGCAGCAGAGTTGAGTAGTTGCAACAGAGACCTTGTTTGCCACCCCTAATTTATTATCTGTCCTTTTACAGGGAAAGTTTGCCCACTCTTGATCTAAAACATTTATCAAAACCTACTCTGAATAAATATTGCCCCAATTATTGTGGAGGATATGTACCTTCCTCAGTATGTAGTGAGGACAAGAAGATTCTAAGAACTGGTCTAGCTACCCGTGTCATCTCTTTGGTGGGCGGAATTAATACCGGTGAAATAAAGAGCATTTAAATGCTGAATGAACTATGTCATAAGAGTCCTAACTTAAAGTCCTAAGAAATGCCTCCCTTTTTGATATCCCACTGCAATGTCATCTTAAAGCAGTTGGTGAATGCTTCTTGGAGGAGGTGAGAATGGAGTTGAACCCAGTCTTTAACATGGGACTCAAAATCAAGACAATAAATTTATGTTTATTTATATTTATTTGTACCTTCTTTGATCTATTGCTAAACAGTTTTTCATGCCTACTGTGTACCAAACTGAGGAGAAAGGGTGAGTGAGCCAGAGCTGTCTTTAGAAGGAGCTCAGCTCTGTCAGAATATAGACATAGGAGCCAGTGATGCAGTAAAATAGATCAAGGTATATTCAGAGCAATACAAGAACACTGTGGAGGGACATTTAAGTTCTGTTAGGGATTTGGCTTATTGGGAAAGTTTTTCGAGGATAACTTAGGGTTGGACATGCAGAGAAAGGGTATTTCAGGCAAAGAGCCAAATGCAAGCAGGACAAAGTGTGAACATGAGAGCAGCAGAGCGGTAGGCGATGAAGCTGTAAAAGTGGGCTGAAACCGAACTGTGAACAGTTTGGCCCATCTGACTAGGGAATTTGAATTCTTCTTTATAGGTAGTAAGAGAGCCATCAAAGGGCAGAGAAGTATGATCAGATTTTTATTTCAGAAAAAAAAATGCCCTAGTAACATGAAGAAGAAGGAATTACAGTCGAGACTGTTGCAGTAGAGTCTAGGAGAGCCAGTGAGGCCTGAACTAGGGCGTTCATTATGTAAGAAAGTGGGCATGTTAAAAAGAATTTACAGAAGATTAAGCAGTAGGATTTGATGCCCATTTATACCTAGTATTAGAAAAATCTAAGCAATGTCCCCTGGTTGGTCTCCTTACCTTCATTTGCTGTACTGTAACTTTTACCTGCTATCTCATAGTCTTCCCCGCAAAGTGTAGCTTGCTTTATAAAGGCAGTCAGCAAGCTCATTTGATAATCTATGTACTTTACTCTGCACACTGCACTCTGTGGGTTCAGCCTCTAGATCCTGTTTTTGTCCTTACTAGTCCACTTACACTCTAGTTCATAATGGACGCTACTTGGTTTAAAGACAAAATTAGTCTAAAGTTGACTAGGAGATTAAAGTACTTCATTGTTTAAAATCAGTTGTCTAAATGGCTTTGTCTTCAGAAACTGGGTCATAGTCCTGTATATAATTATTAGGACTCTCTTGATATTCAGAGTTGTCCCTGCTTTTATTTTTGACACTGGAAAAAAATCTAACTTAAGGATGCTTCAAATTACATCATAATAAAAATTAGGCATTTTCTTTATTTTTTTGAAATCTGCCTGCCCTTCTGCGAAATGAGCAGTTTTCTGATGTCCTGAAGCTGATTGGACTCAGCCACGTAGATAATTAATAGGTTCAGCCTTTAAGGGCTTGGAGAAAAGTATATTCTCTAAACGTCAAGTATATAATCCACTTAAGAGTTTGTCTGATACTGAGCACTGAGTGGTATGTGGAAACTAATTTGAAAATAAACTATTTGTAAAAAAAAAAAAAAAAAAAAAAGAGTTTGTCTGATACTCAGAATATATCTGCTTATTTTTTGGAGACTTATGATTCTTAATGCCTTTTATATTTGGAAAGACTGGTTAAATATTTTAGACTATTGCCGCACATACTATAAAGTATACTGTTGTAATTAAGGAATATTTAAAATCTTGAAACTTTAGAAATTTATGTTAAAATGTGCCACAATATTTGTTTACACTAGTGGTCTCCCATTTACTAACTCATTTGCTTTCTTTCTATGTTTGATAGTCCTCTTTACTTACATGTAATCCTTTAAGAGGACATGTACAATCGTGGCTTTAGATCACACACTAAATCCTTCTTGAGACTGGATCACAGAAAGGAGTGCAAAGTTGTTACAAGGAGACCAATCTGGCACAACGCCAGTTAACTGAATCATTGCTATTATTTTTTAATTCTCCAATAATCTGGGTAACGAAGTTTTCTTTATAGCTCCTAATATATTAGCTATTATACGTATACATAGCTCCTGAGATAGATAGATAGATAGATAGATAGATAGATAATATATAGATAGATATAGGAATCTTTGGGACTCTAAACAGCAAAATATTTATATTTCTAAAGTCACAGGTACATCAAATGTAAACTCCAGGTGACTTCATCTTTTTTTTAAAAAAATGATCATTTTTATTCATCCTTTTTAAAATCTGTGAAATAATTTCTCTAGCACTCACTAGAAACTTTGAGCCCAAAACAAGGGCATCTTTCCCCTTGTTCATGCATTTATTCAGCATTTAGTGAGCACCTACTTTATGCAAGGCAGTGTAATCAATGTGAAGTATATTATGTGATCTGTATCTTAAAGGGCTCTAAAGTATGGTGAAAAAAGAAGGATTTGTCAGTGACTAATTAGTGACTAGTTAGCAGCTATCTACAGAGCTGGAGCTGTGATGCTCTGTGAAATTTGATGTTTCAGAAGTCCCTCCAACTGGTTTGAAAACATCCCTTCCAGAACTTGGTGCCATAAATTACTTGGGAATTCAAATAGCTCTGTACTTTCAGAGTACTTTTACTAGTGTTCACTAGCAGAGAGTTGGATTTAATCAGGGTTGGAATTTTCCAGGTAATGTAACAGAGGGAAGGAGAGAAAGAGACAAGGAATTTGAAAGTGTATGCAAAGGAGTATTTATAATGATGGACCGTGGAGTCTAAGCCAGGTAAGAGGGAAAGTAAGGACATAAGGGAGTCATGGATAGTGAAAAGACGTTAGGGTCAATGTATAGAGGTCCCACCAGAGTCAGGGAATTGTTGAAATCAGTGTACCAGAGAGAGTGAGCTGGAAAGGGAGCCAGTAGAAGTCAGAGAATAGATTCCCTGAACCTGAAATTTTAGGAGGGGTGTGGTTATTTGTAATGATGAGGCCTGGGCCCAATATGATCTCTGAGCTAGGTGGTGGTGAGATGGAATGGAAGATGTATCTTTCTGTAAGACTAATGAACAAGAGAATGCTGTGATGAGAAATCATACTTACCTTTTAGATCCTACATGTTAACACCTATTAAAGGCTCAACTTTCTCAGCTCTTCAAACAAGTTATTCCTTTTTCATGTTTCCGTTACACCTATTCGTAATGAGCTACAGTCAGCTGTTAAATAATTTGTGACAACAAGAACCATGTAATTTTTACTTTTAGGATTCCCAAGCCTGAAACAAATCATGACCCAGTATGGTGGATGTGACCTAATATTTTTCAGCTGAGTTGAGGAGATAATAATAATCAAATGAAAGTAGAGATTTTGAGGTATAAAAGAGGAAACTGCTACGACAGTAAACTTGGTTAGTGTAAGGACAGATAAATGTTGAACACATTTAGTATAAAGGAGGAAACTGATCAAATAGTAAACTAGGTTAAAGGACAGATATGTGTAGAACATAGTAACAGACAACTAAAGTTCTAACCTATCCATGAAGCCTTCCCTGTTAACTTCAACTAGTACAATTCTTGCCTGTCCTAGTTTTTAATTCATTAACTGTACTATTTTTCATTAGGTTTTGATTAAAATAACTTTATCATTTTCTTACCTGCCAATTTTTACTGAATAGCTTTATAACCTGTCTCAAAAAGACCGTAAGATTCTTGATAGCAGAGCCAAGAGTTTCAAGGGCAATAAAGGCTGTGTTCTAAAGGACCCAGGTGACTGGATGATTAATACCCCTCTATAAAGAACATCACAAGTAAAAGGAGAAGGAGTGGTTACTATTTCCTTTCAGTTCAACATACATATAACAGCGTATCTGTCCTTGGTGAATTGAATTAATTTGGGGAGAACAAAAAAAAAAAAAAAAAACCTATTATGTGTAGCAATTTGTTATGTAAAATGTGTTGAGTTAAAATCATCAAAGGTTTGTTTCTTCTAAAAGAAACTATGTAGATCTTGTTAGTGTTCTAAATCCACATTTTCTGGAGAAGTGTTAACTGGCTCTAAAAATAATCTTCATTGGAGCAAGTAGGGTGCAGAGCCATGTGGCTGCATTGCCTTCTTTTTTCCTGCGAAGGATTGGTCGTAGTGTCATTCACTGGGACCTTGACATGGTTCTGTTATATAGAATTCTGTTTTTATATTGATATTCATTACCATGAGAGGATAGCTGTATATACACATATATGAGAACTTCCAGCATAACAAAGATTAGTTTGTCCGGTGTGGACTATCTGATCGCTTCATCACTGAGTCTCTTCATGAAGTTTCCTGGTCTGTTTAGTTTACAGGTTTTATTTTATCAGTGTAATTACTTCTAAAGCTACAATTTTCAGTTATATCTTTTTACAGTTTTTACCATTAGAAAGTTGTGTGCTTCCTACAGATAGCAATATGATAAGCTTTATAGACAATAGCTAATGTCTGTGACCTAGCCTCTGCTATTACCATGAAATCATAATTGTAGTATTGTCTGTGTATGATGTTTTCATAACAACTTTATTTTTAGCAAATCTCATTTTGCATGCATTTTTGTTTTTCACTTAAAGGAAAGAACGCTTGGTGTATGTGGGTATCAGTATTGAGAACATCATTCCTCCACAAGTAAGTTTCTAGTTTGCAGTATTTTTCAAGAAGAGATTACCATAATTGTTCTAAAATTAACCTACTCTGGAGGCACCTGGGTGGCTGGGTCAGTTAAGCATCCGACTTCGGCTCAGGTCATGATCTCACGGTTTGTGACTTCAAGCCCCGCGTCAGACTCTGCTGACAGCTCATACCCTGAAGCCTGCTTTAGATTCTGTGTCTCCCTCTCTCTCCACTCCTACCCTGCTCACACTCTGTCTCTCTGTCTCTCTCTCTTTCTCTTTCAAAAATAAACAAACCTTAAAAAATTTTAAATTAATAAAAACTTACCCACTGTGTGTAATGTGAGTAGTTTTAAATATATAGTATGCCTATCTTATTAAAAATGAAATTTAAGACCTTTAACTCACCTGTATTCTTCCTCATGATAAACATTACATATATGCTGTGATGCCTGAATGGCTCAATCAGTAGAGTGTGTGACTCTGGATCCTCAGTGTTGTGAGTTTGACCCCCATGTTGGGTGCAGAGTTTACTGAAATACTACTACTACTACTACTACTACTACTAATACTACTACTACAATTACATATATCCAGATAAAGCCCCAAAGTATAATACCACATCCAAATCAGATTTATATAGCTCACCCCATAGGATTTATATTCTCTTTTTTGTTTTTTTCGGGTTTTTTTGTTTTGTTTTTTAGCCTTGTGTTTTTAGCTTCTTTATATGTTATTTATATAAAGTGACAAAAGAATAGTTCAGGGTTTTTTTTTTTTAATGTTTTATTTATTTTTGAGAGAGAGATAGAGACAGTGTGAGTAGGGGAGGGTCAGAGAGAGACGGAGTCACAGATTCCGAAGACAGGCTCCAAGCTCTGAGCTAGCTGTCAGCACAGAGCCCAATGTGGGGCTCGAACCCACGAACCATGAGATCATGACCTGAGCCGAAGTCAGATGCTTAACCAACTGAGCCACCCAGGCGCCCCTAGTTCAGGGTTTTTAATTCTGTGCTTTAGGGGTTGGTTATTAGAAACTTTGATATTTGTTCATAATAGTTGGTTTCTTTGGAGGGTTATTATTTTTGCATTTATTGGTCCAATTTATAATTAAGGATGTCTCATGAGTGAAATTCCATGTAACATGTACTTCATTTCATTTGAAATGAAGAAATGTTCTTAGTTTCATATACAGTTTCATTCAGGCTTAATTAAATCACACACTTAAGTAAGTGGTCTTGTTTAGTTACAGTCCTTCAGCACCATGCTTCTTTTTCTAGATCCATTATTTTGTTGATTCAGCATATTTAGTGAATATCTTTTATGTGTTAAGTTATTGGTTAAAAAATTTATCAATGGAGGAGCGTCTCGATGGCTCAGTCAGTTGAGCATCCAACTTCAGCTCACATCATGATCTCACAGTTTAGGAGTTCGAGCCCTACATCGGGCTCACTGCTGTCAGCACAGAGCCTGCCCCAGATCCTCTGTCCCCTCTCTCTCTCTGACCCTCCCCTGCTCGTACTCTTTTTCTCTCTCAAAAATAAATAAACATTAGGGGGAGGGGCAAGATGGCAGAGAAGTAAGGAGCTCCGTACTTACACTCGCGCCCATACATAACACGGAAAAGATCTGAAGCCATTGGAAACCTTACAAAACCTGAGAGATTGGGAGAAAAAGGACGCAGAATCCACTGAGAAAGGCTTCTAACATGAGTGCGAACTGGGGAAGATACAATCGGGCCAGGATCGGAGACTCCAGGGTCAGAGGCGATCCCCCTCTACGGGGAGTGAGAGGGGAAAAAGAGAGAGTCCAAAACAGAAAAACCTCCACTCGGGGGAAAAACCTCGGCTCGGGGCATAGAAAGACCGTACTTACCAAATACCTGCCAGGTCCCCTCGCGCCAACTGGTCCCAGAGGGACTGAGCGCACAGACTGCTCCTTTGTGCTGGCTCCTGGTGGCTGGACTTCTAGAGTAGCAGCGCGCCTGCCGCCATTGTNCACGCGCGGACACCGGGCGTCCGCGCTCCTGGCTGGCTGGAACTCTAGAGGGAAGGCAGAGAGCTAAAAACTGGGAAATTTGCCTGTGAGTTCCTGTTTCGGGTGACGAGCCATAGAGGGGCTTGGTTTTCCTCACTCCAGCGGGCTCTGCGCACAGGGCAGGCAAGCCCCGCCCATGCTCACCAGCCCGACCCAGGGAGGGAAGCAGCGATTCTGACTCCCCCCCCCAGCGCTTGGCAGGGGGCCTGGAATTACCCCGNCCTGATGCATTGGATCACGCCACGCCCATCCCTGCTTGAGACTGCCCTCCTCCCTTCTTTTTTTTTCTTCTTCTTCTTTCTCTTTTTTCTCTTTGTTCCCCAAAACACTGACCTGATTAACTCTGGTCACCCNGAATCCAGGAGCACATAAAAAGAATCATCCACCAAGATCAAGTGGGGTCCATTCCTGGGTTACAGGGATGGTTCAACAATCGCACATCAATCAATGTGATACATCGCATCAATAAAAGAAAAGATAAAAACCATATGATCCTGTCCATAGATGCAGAAAAAGCATTTGACAAAATACAGCATCCCTTCTTAATAAAGACTCTAGAGAAAGTTGGGATAGAAGGAACCTACTTAAACATCATAAAAGCCATCTATGAGACCTTCAGCAAACATCATCCTCAACGGGGAAAAACTGAGAGCTTTCCCCCTGAGATCAGGAACATGACAGGGATGTCCACTCTCGCCACTGTTTTTAATATAGTGCTGGAAGTCCTANTATACCATGGAATACTACATGGCAATGAGAAACAATGAAATCTGGCCATGTGTAGCAACATGGATGGACCTTGAGGGTGTTATGCTGATCGAAATAAGTCAGGCAGTGAAGGACAAATATCATATGTTTGCACGTATAGGAGGTTTAGGAGGAATTTAACTGAAGAACAAGGGGGAGAAAAAGGGGGGAAATGGTGGGGGAAAGGGAGAGAGGCAAACCACGAGAGACTCTTGAATGCTGACAAAAACTGAGGACTGATGCATGGAGGGGGGAGGGGCATGGAGGAGGGCACTCGTGGGGATGAGCCCTGGGTGTCATGTGGAAACTAATTTGACTATAACCTATTTGTAAAATAAAATAATAAATAAAATAAACGTTAAAAAAATTTTCATCAGTGGAGAAACTTCACCATAGTTGTTTTAAAAGAGGTAATTATAAACTCAAAGAAAAATGAGAATTTTAATACAGAAGTACTTCAGCCTTTGATCACCAATATTCTTTTAATCTCTCTACTTAGTGTTTTTGTGTATATTCAGTTTTGGGCAGCGGATCACCTCACTTTTCCAGATCTTCCACGTGTGCTGCCTAGGCAGACATTAGAAAACTATTAATTTCAAGGAACTTTTTTTCTCTCCTAATAACCTGCATTTTGTTATCATATTTTAAACCAGGAGCCAGATTTTTCTGAAGATCATGAAGAAAAGAAAAAGGATTCCAAAAAATCCAAAGCAAACTTGCTTGAAAGGCGGTCAACAAGAACACGGAAATGTATAAGTTATAGGTATGAAATCTGTAGAAATGTCTATAATGAAAGAGTTTAAAGTGTTTTTTAAATTATACAACATGACCCCAAAGTACCTGCTTTTCCCCTCATAATGGTATTTAGTAGTTTATATATGGTACTTACTGTCTTTGGATTCATACAGCTTTAGAGCAGCCAGTGTGATCTTTTCAAAATGTAAATTTGCTCATGTCAGCCTCTTCTGCTTTGTCAGATTTCTGTATCTCTTGGGATAAGTATCGAAGCCTTTAACAAGGCCCCTAAAGGCACTACATAGCCTGCTCTGTACTTAGCCTTTTAAGTTCCATCTGATCCACAGTTTTCCTTACTCTGTCATTACCAGCCAGTCTTCTTTCAGCTCCTTTGCACATGCTGTTTACCTAGGACCTCCCTCCTGTTTTTGCTTGTTAACCTTCTCTTGATCAAATCTATTATATGCTCTCATAGCAGCCAATTTTTCTTTTGAAAGCACTTATCATGATTGTAATGATTGTGATTTTAATTACTGAATTAATAATTTTCTCCCACATTGGACTATTAGCATGCAGGTAAGGATCATGTCTGTTTTACACATGCTTCTGCCTTTTACATCTAGCATAGGGCCCCAAGTAGTAAGTGCTCTATAAATGCGTGTTGAGAGAATGAGTAAATATAATTTGGTTTACTGTCTGCCACCCAAAATATCAGGGGGGAAGAGAGGGAGACAGAGAGAAAGATTTTTCCAAGGTCACTCTGTTAGTAGCTAAACCTACAGTAAAATGTCATCTTCTAAACGTCTGGTAGTCTAGTGTTCTTTCCACTTGTCTCACTCAGATAATAAGTAAGTTGGATTTAAATTATTCGAGATCAGGGGCGCCTGAGTGGCTTAGTCGGTTAAGCGTCCGACTTTTGCTTAGGTCATGATCTCGCGGTTCGTGGGTTCGGGCCCCGCGTCGGGCTCTGTGCTGACTGCCAGCTCAGAGCCTAGAGCCTGTTTCAGTCTGTGACTCCCTCTCTCTCTGACCCTCCCCTCCTCACGCTGTCTCTCTCTCCTAGAAATAAATAAAACATTAAAAAAAAAAAAATTATTGGAGATCATTGTTTGACCTCTCGTCTTCTTAGACAACACCAAAACAGACTTTAACTTGAATAACTAGAGGTGAAAAACAAAGTTGATTTCAAAGAAGTTTGAGCTTGCTTCTTGTTTATGAACTCTCATCAGTGATCATGGAAGAGTTCCCATGATTGTTTGCTGTTGTTAATTGTTAAAGTGGTAAAGTGCAGTGCCATCAGTGAGAGTAAAATCCTTAATATATATGAGAATGGTACACATCTTATTCTTTAAAAAACAAAAACTTTTAAAAATAAAAAGCACCATTTTATATGAAATCATTGTAACTAAGAAAATCAAAGTCTACTGATGGAAAGGGCAAGTGTAAAGTCAGTTCTGCTGTAGTACGACCTATGTTTTCCTAAAAATTACCATGCTGTGCAAAAACACAATAAAAAACAGGAATTATGGGAAATATGGAGGGCCGCACTCAAATTTCAGTAGTGACACTGTTTTTTAAGGATGTGAATGTAATAAAAATGCAGTACCATTTGACAGATGTTAAATGGTTAAGAACCAATATAAATACTGCACTAAATATGATATTTTATGTTGAAAAAGCCCTGAAGTCTATCTGTGGAAGTGGTTGTGAGGTGGCTTGCAGTTAGTATATTATTATGTGGTGGTAGGAGAGTTCTTTGAAATCAACCAGAAGGTTGTTACACCAGATACAGCTGGTGATAGCTTATAACACACATGTTGAGCTAAGGTTGCCGATGGATGTTTGAGGTGTGTGTGTGTTTGTGTGTTGTGTATGCCTCTGTGGCTAGGTGTACTTTTCTCCATTTACCTAGTGTTTACCATGAATAAAATTGCTTACAGGTATAAAATACACATTATGGGTGATTTGTTCCCTAATATATCAGTCATGTTATAACAGCTTTCACTTATAGAACTAGCCTTCTTGCAGGACTGTATTATCTTTCAACCTTCATGTAGTTGTGGTTGCTAAAGAAAGCAGGGATTTCCTCTTAGCATTGTGTCTCGGGTGTACACCCAGAAGTGAGATTGCTGGATAATCATATGGTAGTTCTATCTTGTTTTATTGATGTTGAAAACATCATGGCAGCTGCGCCATTTTGCATTCCCACCAACAGCAGGTAGTGTTTCCAGGTTTTCCACATCCTTGCCAACAGTTGTTGGCTTTGGTTTTTTTTTTTTTTTTTTTTGGCTGGTGACCATCCTAGCAGATGTGAGGCGATATCTCCTCATTTTGATTCACATTTCCCTAATAGTTGTTGGTGATGAGCATCTTTTCATGCTTGCTGGGTGTTTGAAGAAATTGAACTGAGATGTAGTAAGAGAATCCTTCATATGCTTTCTCTTAATTTTAAGTTTTATTCATATTTAAGCTCTAAATACACCTAGAATTTAATTTGTACATGGTGTGCAATGGGATTATTGTTAGTATAAAATGTAAAGCACTTAATAAACTATTACCAAGAAAGAAGACAAAAAAGAATTTCATCAGTATTGTCATTTCATAATTATTTATCTGATTCTTATTGCTTCTAACAGAGAAGATAACATAGGAATTGACTAGAGGGAGCAGTGGATTGGGGTACAGCAGACTACGACTAGTTCTCACTGTCCTGTGTATTATCCATGTAACTTGGAATGGTCCATTTCTCTAGGTCTTGGTTGATGGTGGATTAATGCAGATGATTCCTTCAGTTCTAAAAGTGTGTAACAGTAATACCGGAACTTAATGATAAACGGTCATTTATTTAGTGTAAAATATATTGTGTGATTATTTATGCCCTATCTAATTCCCAAAAAGATTTAAGAAAGGCATATAATCTTGGTGTAAGGACCAACTTTTTTTTTTTCATGTTTTTATTTTATTTCTAGGAGAGAGAGAGAGAGACAACGTGAGCAGAGGAGGGTCAGAGAGAGAGGGAATCACAGACTCTGAAACAGGCCCCAGGCTCTGAGCTGGCAGTCAGCACAGAGCCCGACGCGGGGCTCGAACCCACGAACCGCGAGATCATGACCTAAGCGAAAGTCGGACGCTTAACTAAGCCACCCAGGCGCCCCAAGGACCAACTTTTTAAACATAGCACCAAATGTAAAAACACTAATGGAGGGGCGCCTGGGTGGCTCAGTCAGTTAAGTGTCTGACTTTGGCTCAGTTCATGATCTCACTGTTCTTGGGTTCAAGACCGACATCAGGCTCTGTGCTGACAGCTCAGAGCCTGGAGCCTGCTTTGGATTCCGTGTCTCCCTCTCTCTCTACTCTTCCCCCATTCATACCCTGTGTCTCAAAAATAAATACAAATTTTCAAAAGAACAATAATGGAAAGGATATTTGTTTACATGAAAATTAAGAAAGACTCCGACAAAAGCATTTACTTCTAAAAATATTTTCTTTTTTTTATTTTTAATGTTTCAATTTTTTATTTGATTGCAGTTAGTTAACATACAGTGTAATGTTAGTTTTACATATAACACCCAGTGCTTATCCCAAGTGCCCTCCTTCATACCTCATCACCTGTTTAACCCATCCTCCCGCCCGCCACCCCGCCAACAACCCTCAGCTGTTCTCTAGAGCTAAGAGTGTCTTTTATGGGTTGCCTTGCTCATCTTTTTTTTTCTTCCCCTGTGTTCATCTGTTTTGTTTAGAAAATATTTTCTTGCAAAGAAATTTTGCAAAGGCGTTAGAATTCAAAAGAAATGCCTTATGAATTTTAAAACTTACAGTGAGTATAATTTTTTTCATGGTGGAAATACAGTTGCTTTTTACATGATGTCTGTAAAGGTTGTGGCATCCACTGAAGTCAAGCATAAAGACTTTTTTCTTAGGAAATTAGTTACTTAAGGGAAATTAAGGTTTTGTTTATTTTGGAGGCTGGAACTAGACAGGGTGACTTTTTAAATTTGTGTTGTTTGTTTCTGTTTATGGCGGGGGCTGACAGGAGATATTATGGGCACATATACATAATTGTAGCAGGGCAGGATGTCAATTTTTATTTCTCAAAACCTAAAATATAAGCAGAGGTGAAAGGGGAAATATACTTAGGATAGAAATAATTGCAATATATGACAAAGATATTAAAATCTTTAATATCTAAAAAGCTCTTAAAAACCAGTAAGAAAAGATACACACTGGCTGATAAAATGGGCAAAGGATACAAGACATTATTTGTAAAAGAAAAAGCAAAAATGATCAATAAACAGGAAACTAATATTTGACCTTAGTAATCACATTAAAATTAAAATAACAAGTAAATTTGCTTTTCGAAATTAGAAAAAACTTAATGATAAAATTCACTTCATGGTTATATTATAAATTGTTACAGCTCATAAAGAACAACTTTTATGCCCTTGAAGCCAACAGTTTTGTTTTTAGTTGTAGCAAGAATACCAGGAACAAACAAACCTGTTGTCCAACAAAATTTCTTAGTGGAACCATAAGCATCTCACCAAACAAAGGAAAAAATATAGTTATGGTAAGATACTGAGGAAGGGTAGAGTTGAGATGAAATGTAAATAAAGCAATGAAGAATTATGCTCATGGCACAGTGGAGCTCTGTAAAGGGGTTGGGATCAGATCCAGGACATACTAGACAGGGGTTCCTGTTTCCTTGAAAGCAGTGAGGTTGAAGATGTGTAGAGTGCTGTTTCTAATCCCTTACTCAAAGCTCTGCATCTGGGATATAAATCAAGACTGCTTGTTTGCATTAAAAGTAACTCAAGTCCTCCAGGCAAAAGTGGGATGTTTTATTCTTACTGCTGTCATTTTGTAAGTCCACGGGTTCTGATGGTCTCTGATGTACAAAACCAAGTTTCTTCAGTGAGTAAGAAAGTAGGAGTCATTCCAGGAGGTCGTTCTGCCACTTAACAGCTGTAACATGTCCTTGGGAGAAACAGTGTTTCCTGCTGACTGCATCTGGCTTTGTCTGTGTCTGTTACTCCAGCCTGAAGAGTGGATGTACAGATTTTTTCTTTCTCAGAACCTCTGTTAAGGAAGAACTAAGCCACAGCTCCAAGGCTGTTTTCTCAAAGACTTGTTTATAAATGTGAGAAAATTCAAAATAAACTGTTTTACCTGAATTATGACACACCAGTAAGATTAGAATTATACAGCCAATAAAAATTAAGTTGTAGGGGCATCTGGGTGGCTCAGTTTGTTGAGTATCTGACACTTGGTTTTGGCTCCAGACATGATCTCAAGATGCTCGGTGGGTGTGGAACCTGCTTGAAACTAACTGTCTCTCTCTCTCTCCCCCTCCCTCCCTGTGCCCCTTCCCTGACTTGTGCTGTCTCTCAAAAAAATAATAAATAAATAAATGCATATATATACAACTCATAATGTGTATATATGTTATAGAAGTAGTACTCTTAACCTGAAACTTGTGAATCCTCTGAAATTAAATATAAAATTTTCTTTGGATATGTATATTTTTTCATTTTCCTAGAGAGGAAATCCATAGCTGTAATGAGTTTCTTAACTCAAAAGGCAAAATATTTGGCTGTTAAACTCTATTGTTAATCCATTGTGTGCCTTTAATGCAGCCGTGTCCAATAGAATTTACTATTGTTGTGGAAATGTGCTGCTTCTTTCCTGTGCAGCGTGGTTGCCAGTAGCCATATATAGCTGTTGAGCACTTAAAAATGCTGCTAGTGAGGAACAGAGTTTTTCGTTTTAATTAGTTTAAATATAGGTAGCCATGTGGGGCTAGTAATTACCAAATTTTGCAACATTTTAGACAAGTCATTTTAGAGAAGATATCCTTTTGGTCATCTCTGCTCTAACATGAGAGGAGCTTTATCTGGGAAGAAGTCTTGAAGATCATCTGGACTTGTTTTCTTAACTTGGAAGAATTGGCCCCTGTGAGAAAAAGTACTTATACCTAGTTCTAAAATTCTAACCATCTGTACTTCTAGGATAATAATAATACTAATGTAGTCCTCACACTTACTATTATTTCTGGAACACCAATTGAACTTACTTCACCATGTGATTTGTGTAATTAGAAGTTGGTAAACTATGGCCTACAGAGCAAATCCCATCTCACAGCCAGTTTATGTCTATATAGCCCATGACCTAGAGATGGTTTTTACATTTATAAATGTTGAAAAAGAAAATCTATGACAGTTACGTGAAATTCAAATCACAGTGTCCCTAAGTGTAGTTATATTGGAGTACGGCCAGCCACGTTTATTCACTTGTGTTATCTACGCCTGCTTTTGCATTCCAGTGGCTGAGTTGAATAGTTGCAACAGAGACTGTATAGGCTACACAGCCTGAAGTATTTACTGTCTGGCTCTTTACAAAAATATTTGCCTGATGCTCGGTGTAGATGATCTTTGAAAATGAATTAAGTACCAATCTACAAAAGAAATTGAGGTTGACAGGAGTGAGTTGATGTAGTCTATGTCACACAATCCCAAAGTGGCAGAGAGCATTTTTATATGAAGGCCTTTCTCACTTCTGAGGCAACCCTCCTAACCCATGTACCAGGACAGTCTATGATGTGATTGTTGTATATGTTTTAGATTTGATGAATTTGATGAAGCAATTGATGAGGCCATAGAAGATGATATCAAAGAAGCTGATGGAGGAGGTATGTGTTTATCATTCCCTCTTTTTTGTATGACTTGGCCAATAAGTTAAAATGTCCTGATTAGGACCACCTGGCTGGCTTGGTCAGTAGAGCATGTGACTCATGAGTTCAAGCCCCACAGTGAATGTAGAATTACTTTAAAAAAAAAAAAAAAGACCTGATTAGAGCATTAAGCATATTTTTTTAAAATTCCCCCCAGTGTGTATCATGATCACTACTGATGTTACATGTCTGAGATTTAAAATAATTTGTGGACATTGTGTCAGTGTGTAGACTGTGCATTTTTCAGGTAGTTTCATGATCTAATATAAAATGTAAATGTACCTCTATAGATTAAAAAATTTACTTCCGCTTCCAAATAGAAAACCCAATCCAACTTTCTTGTCTTTCTATGTTTAGATCACTACTGCTACAAAATATTAAAAATTATGGATAAATCAGAATCTAAACGATTGCTATAAATCAGCCTTTTAAAAATCACTTTATTAATATTGTAGTCTTTAATAGGTGACCTAAAAATAGAAGGACTTGAAGGTAATTTATTGAAAGAACTACATAGAGATTTATAATTCTCTGAAAACTATTATTTTCAAAGAGGATTAGTATTAAGTAGGCTCTCTTTAGTGGACTAAAGAAGTCACCAGCTTTTCCAGGGCTCTACACCTATTTACAGCTTTCCTGCGGGATTCTCACTTTTTCTGTTCTGCAAGCACAGTTGAAAGAAAACGGATTGGTCTCTTTCTAAAGCCCTGTCCAAAAGACAACTTTGAAGAAGAGATTCTTGAGTGATTGCTAATAGGTATGGGGTTTCTTTCGAGGTTGATGAAAATGTTTTGGAATTTGTTAGTGGTGATGGTTGCACAACTTTGTGACTATACTGAAAACCTCTGAATTATACACTTAAAAGGTGGATATTATAGTGTGTGAACTGTATCAAATTTTTTAAAAAAGTTTTTTACATGGTGAACTTGTACTTCATAGGATAAACAAATGCAGTATACTCTTGATGAGAGCTCTGTCAGCTGAAGTTGTGAGAAAAGTGGTTATTTGTAGGAAAAAAACAAATGAGCTGCTAAGCATGAACAAGGACAGCCTCTATTTATTAAAGAGAACCTTTTAATAAACATACAGTTGTCTCTCTTCTTCCCTCCTATTCCCCTTAACCCCCTCCCCCCAACCCTGAACTCAGGAGCTGGCCGAGGAAAAGATATCTCCACCATCACAGGTCACCGTGGGAAAGACATCTCCACTATTTTGGATGAAGAAAGGAAAGAAAATAAACGGCCCCAGAGGGCAGCTGCTGCACGCCGGAAGAAACGCCGGCGCCTGAATGACCTGGACAGTGACAGCAACCTGGATGAAGAAGAGAGCGAGGATGAATTCAAGATCAGTGATGGGTGCGTGGTTCGCCAACAGATCCCAGCCCCTAGACGCAGAGAAGCTCGGCCACACTGTGGTGGGGCTTTTGTTCTTCAGGCACATGGGTGACCTCTTTATTTTCAGGCTATTTAAAACAGATTCAGGAGTGCTGATCTTGGTTATTTTTAGCAAAACATAGTAGGCTTATGGTTGTTTGTTTAATATGCAGAATCGTATTTACATTTTATTAACCGCAGTCGAGCACTCATTTGCTGTGCATCTCCACAGCTGGTGCCACTTGCCACCAGCATGTGCAGGAGAGGTTCCTAGTCACGTGTGAAGTAGACAAGGACGGGTAATTAGACACTGTTCTCTGATGACCCACAGAGGTTTGGGTCAAGGCAGATAATCCAGTATGGAAGATCAGGAAAGGTTTTCATGCAGAGCAAGAAATAACGTAGAGTTTCTCCTCTCAGATTGTTAGTGGAAGAAACAAACATGTAAATCACAAAAAGTCATTAAGTATGTGATTGTTACTAAAAAAAATATAGGTAAAGCCTAAGTTAGAGTACAAAGGAAGAGTCCAATAAATTTAGGGAGTTCAAAGAAAGCCTTGGAGTAGAAATAGAGCTTGATACGAAATTTGAAGAATGAAAAAATGGGCAAATCAGTTTGTTTGAGATTCAAAGCAGCATCCTATGAGAAGTCATGTGTCCAAGGCAGAAAGACATAAAACAGCATGGAGTATTTAGGAAACTCCTGGTCTGTCAGAGCAGCAAGAATATGGGGAAGAAGAAGTACAGAGTGCTCTGCTAGAGATGTGACTAAGATAAAGAGGACCTGGATGATGGAGTACTTTGTCATGCATAGGAATTCAGACTCTTACTCTGAAGATGATGATAAAAGCCCGCTGCTGGGTTTGTAACATCAGGCTAATGAGGTTTATGTTTTAGAAGACTCCATTCTGGCCTTCATTTGGAGGATATACGGAGGGGAAATGAATCTAGAGACTAGAGAGACTCCCTGGAGAGTTGCTGTAGTGCTTTAGTGGGAAATGAGTGCCTGAACAGAGAAAGAGGGATCAGGTTTGGGATCTTATCTTTAAGAGGTCAGCTCAGGGAAGAGTTAATAATTTGTTAGGTTTGAGAAATTAAAATCATGCAGTTAGGAAAAACACCAGGTTTTTGGTTTGAGTTACTGGAAAGGTAACAGTACCAAATAAATACAAGGCTGGGAGACACAAGAGAGGAATCGGTTGGGAACTGAAGAGTTCTCTGTACGATGTGTTGAATTTAAAGTATGAGAGGGACATCCCAAGAGGCCAAAGCAATTTATGTACAAAAATCCGCATCAGTTCATCTTAACACCTCGTAAGAAAAGAACAGATGGCAAAACCTTTCTCCATTTTACTAACAGATAAATTGATCCAATTACCCAGGTATTTTACGTTAAGCATTACTTAAAGACTCACTGCACTTGGTGGAATTTGAATCTTAGCTGGTTTCTCTTGAACAGATCACAAGATGAGTTTGTTGTATCTGATGAAAACCCAGACGAGAGTGAAGAAGACCCACCGTCTAATGATGACAGCGACACTGATTTCTGTAGCCGAAGACTGAGGCGACATCCTTCCCGGCCAATGAGGCAAAGCAGGCGTTTGCGGAGAAAGACCCCAAAGAAAAAGTACTCTGATGATGATGAAGAGGAGGAGTCTGAGGAGAATAGTAGAGACTCTGGTAAAAAATAATTGGCATTCGCATCACACCAACTCAGTAAATTCTTATGACTACTGACTGGACTTAAGAGTTCTTAAGATAAAATTCCATTCAACTGTAATATAAGCTTTCTGATAAAACTTTGAATTCTCTTCTTATGACTTACTAGTAACTAAATTTTTCACAGAAAGCACATAGAGTGTATCTAAGAAAATGAATACAGATAGATGTGTTAACAGCACACCAAGTTCATTTAGGATTGTGATGAATTCTTTTGGCGCCAAGTGTTTCCATGCCTAGACTTATCTGCATAGTATTTCTTTGGAATTATTCTCAAATAAGCTGTCAACATTTTCCCCATACCTAGCAGTTGGAAAGAGAACGATCACCAATTATTGCTAACATGTAAATCACTATCAGTGATTCATTTTTATAAATTAGCAGTAGTTGATGTTCTTACATTTGATGCTTATCCCTATTAGCCAAATAAATAGTCACTGGCACAGTATCTGAAAGAACAGATAGGGGGCACCTGGGTGGCTCAGTCGGTTAAGCATCCGACTTTGGCTCAGGTTATGATCTCACGGTTCGTGGGTTCAAGCCCCGCATCAGGCTCTGTGCTGACAGCTCAGAGCCTGGAGCCTGTTTCAGATTCTGTCTCCCTCTCTCGCTGCCCCTCCCCCACTCATGCTCTGTCTCTCTCTATAAACTATAAAAAAAACATGGGGGCACCTGGGTAGCTCAGTCGGTTAAGTGTCTGACTATAAGGTTATGATCTCACAGTCCGTGGGTTCAAGCCCTGCTTTGGGCTTTGTGCTGAAAGCTCAGAGCCTGGAACCTGCTTCAGATTCTGTGTCTCCCTCTCCCTCTGCCCCTATCCCTCTCGCTCGCTCCCTCTCTCAAAATAAAATAAAAACATTTAAAAAAAATTTTTTTTAAAAAGAACAGATAATGGGTCTTTTTTTCCCCCCCCTTTTTTGGTAGAATTGGCAGATAGGTAGCTGTCATCTCCCTGAGGAAGTGTCACAACTAAGAAGGAGTATTACATCGTGACCTGGCTGGGCTTGTGGGTTTTTTGTTTCATATATCTTTTATTCTAAACCTTTTGAGTAAATGAAGACATCTTGCCTCTTTATCAGGGATTATTTCCTAAGAACAAGGACATTTCCAAACATAACCACAGTATAATTATCAAAATCAGACATTTTAACATTGAGGTGCTACTATTATCTAATTAACAGTAAACATTCAGATTTCATCAGGTGTCCCGATATAATCCTTTATATCAATTTTTTTTTTCCAGTCCAGGGTGAAATCCAGGAGTACATATTGCATTTATTCATGTCTCTAGTCTCCTTTAATCTAGAATATCCCTCAAATTTTGTCTTTATTGATCTTGACATTTTTTAAGAATACACTCTAGTTAATTTGTAAAGTGTTCTTAGTCAATAGTTGTTTTTCTTTCCTTGTGATTAGATTCAGGTTACACATTTTTCAGCAAGAATATCACAGAGCTAATATATGTTCTCCAGGTCTCCATTATTTTCCCCTTTATAATTAGCAGTAAATAGTAGGAAGGCATTTTTGAGACCCTATATATCCCATTTCTTTTCAGATATTTCACGCATAGTTTTAAAATTCATTGATGATTTCCTAGCTCCATCACTCCTTTTATCTTTATTATTTGGTCTTCTGTAAGAAAGCACTTTCCCTCCTTCTACATATATTTATTTCTTTAGATCAGTATGTACTTGTAGTTTCTTATTTTAGTCTGTGATTATAATATGTTATCATCACTGTGTAGGTCAGTTTGTGCCAGATTTGGCCGGTTGGACTCCTTCAAACTATTAGTTTGCCATTTAAACCAATTTGGAATTTGTTAGCACTCCTGAAAAACTGCTCTAACACAATGTCATGGTCTCATTTACTTATCAGAGATGGTAAGGACAGTGCTGTTTAGCTGCACTTTGAGAGTTTAAGTATCCGTGTATGCTATAGCTAGCAGATTTTATTTCCATATGGAAAAAAGCCAAAAACATAACTCCAATTCTAAACTTCTTTCAAATAGTCTCATCTAGGATTAGATGGTTTAATCTGTGCCAAGCATTCATTGTGAAATTATTTAATCTGTGCCATACGTCTGTACACATAGAAGCAGCAGATTATCTTGAGGCAGAATAGTAACTGTCCACCAAGAAGAGCAACCATGCAATTGACTGAGTAGCTCTAGGGTGAGATAAGGATCATATAAAACATGTTTTCATCTTTTTTTTTTTAAATGTTTTATTTATTTCTAGGAGAGAGAGAGAGAGACAGCGTGAGCAGGGGAGGGTCAGAGAGAGAGGGAGTCACAGACTCTGAAACAGGCTCCAGGCTCTGAGCTGGCAGTCAGCACAGAGCCCGACGCGGGGCTCAAACCCATGAACTGCGAGATCATGACCTAAGCGAAAGTCGGACGCTTAACCGACTAAGCCAACCAGGCGCCCCAAAACATGTTTTCATCTTAAGCATTGTCTGCTAACAGGATACATTAATGAGGTTGGGCATTAAAGACTCTTCTGCACTTATTCATAGTATTAAAAGGAAAATAAGAGACTTCTAGGGGCTCCTGGCTGGCTCAGTAGGTAGAGAGCATGGCTCTAGGTCACAGGGTTGTGAGTTCAAGCCGCATGTTGGATATGGAGCCTGCTTTTAAAAACAGATTTATTAGGGCACCTGGGTGGCCTAGTCAGTTGAGCATCCAACTTTGGCTCAGGTCATGATCTCACAGTGCTTGGGTTTGAGCCCTGCATCAGGCTCTCTGATCTCAACCTGTTAGCGCAGAGCCTGCTTTAGATCATCTGTTCCTCTCTTTGTCCCTCCCCCTACTTGTTCTCTCCCAAAGATAAATAAATATTAAAAAAGAGAGATAGGAGAGGCGCTTGGGTGGCTCAGTCAGTTAAGTGTCCAACTTGTGCTTAGGTCATGATCTCACAGTCCATGAATTAAAGCCCTACATGGGGCTCTACTGGCAGCTCAGAGCCTGAAGTCTGCCTCAGATTCTCTGTCTCCCTCCCTCTATGCCTCTCCCTCACTTGCACTATGTCTCCATCTCTCTCAAAAATAAACATTTAAAAAATGTTTTTTAAAAAAGAGGGCTTACAACAACTATGATTGATTTAAAAATTATTACTACTGAACCGTGTTCATAGTTTTATATTTTTATAACCTAAGCTAATAACATTTCTATTTAATAGACTTAAATTTTGTACTTTTTTTTTTTTTTTTAACAGAAAGTGACTTTAGCGATGATTTTAGTGATGATTTTGTAGAAACTCGGCGGAGGCGGTCAAGGAGGAATCAGAAAAGACAAATTAACTACAAAGAAGATTCCGAAAGTGATGGTTCCCAGAAGAGTTTACGACGTGGTAAAGAAATCAGACGAGTTCACAAGCGCAGGCTATCCAGCTCAGAGAGTGAAGGTAAGGAGTAAATCTCCAGTTTACTTAAGTTTGGACAAGGCAGAAGTAGAAGCTACAAAGTAAACTCAGAATTACGGTTTTGTACCATTTCATAGAAATTGAGTATAGCCAGTCAGATCCTTGAGATAAAAACCATGTTTTGTTTTGTTTTGGGTTTTTTTTGCTGAGTCACTTTTTATAGTTTAAATAAATGATACCTGATAAGGTACCAATTTTTAACATCTCCATTGTAATAATTAAATTTTTCATTGAAATAGAAGAGTCTCAGAAAATTGCCTGAGCAAGATGTCTTCTGCTCCCTTAATTATTCACAGCCCTCATTTTGATATAACCTCCTGTGCCCTGAATAACCAGTTTCAGATACAGGTTCCTGCTGTCTTTTTCCACCTTGACCGTGAACTTCAGTTGGTAACTTTTATTTCTTAGTAGTTTTTGTTGTGCTTTAGAGCAGCAGTGTAGGAAAAGCCCTAAAATATGAGTCTGTGATACCTGTTTAGTCTTACGGTTTTTCCAGAGTTCTTCCCAAGTTCATTTTAAATCTTTCTAACACTCACCTATGCCCCGTTCTGTTTTATTTAGTTCTCCATTATTTATCATCTGTTTTGAAGATTTCAAAGATCCTTATCAATTAAGTTTGAGCCCAAGTTAGGAAAGAAAGGGGAAAAGAACATTTGGACATGAGAGGCAAAAGAAAGGAGATAAACATCTGACTGTGTCTATTTATCTTCATGTGTCATTAAACATAAATTCAGTAATTGAACTTTAAAAAACACTTACTGTACTAGTCATTATTCTAGGCACTCGAAGTAGAAGAGTGAATAGCCAAAGCTTCTCACTCCCATCTGTAACTCTTACTTTAATTAGGGGTTGAGACAGTAAACCAGATAAATAAGTAGAACCTGTGCTATATTAGGTGGCGATAAATGCTGTGGAGAAGAATAAAGGAGTAAAGGGAGTTGGGAGAGTAGCTGGAATCTCAGGGCACCATAAGAACGCCTCACTAAGAAGTCCGCATTTAAATAAAGACCTGGCAAAATGTCAGGTGCGTGTCCTGAGTTTATCTGAAAGAAGAGTGATATAGGCAGATGGAGCATCTAATGTGAAGGCCTGGAGACAGGTCTGTGCCTAGCATGTTGAGGGAACAAAAGAGGAGGCCAGGGTCGTGAAAGGAGAATGAACGGGTGAAGGGAGGAATAGCTTGGTATGATGCAGAGATCAACTGGGTCAGATCATGAAGAGCAATAGTCCGCCAACTACATACAGCCCGCCTGTTTATATAAATAAAGACTTTGTAAATCAAGTTTTATTGGAACAACCACACCCTTTGTTTCTTACATATTATCTGTGGCTTCTTTTGCATAAAGTTGAGTAGTTGCAATAGAGATTATAGGGCCTGCCCTTTACCAAAAATGAAAATAAAAATTGCCAACCCTTGATGAGGAACAGTGCCATGCAGTTGAACTTGCTGCAGCGATGGAAATATTCTGTATTTGTGCTATTCAGTATAGTAGCCACTACCCTCATGTGGCTTTTGACCACCTGAAGTGTGACTTGTTTGACTAAGGAACTGAATTGTTCTTTTTTATTTTATTTAAATTTAAAATAGCCACATGTGATTACTGGCTACCATACTGGATAGCACAGTAGGCCATTGTATAATATAGACTTTGGATTTTATCCTGTGTGAGAGGAGAAATAATTGGAGGAGTTTGAGCAGAGTAGTGATATGATGTGACTTGTGTTTTAATTTGCTATGGTGCTGTGTTACAAATAAATTTAAGGGGACAAGGACAGAACCTAGGAGACCAATTGGGAAACCATTGAAATAGGCCAGGTGAGAGATGATGGTGGGTAAGACTAGGGTAGTGGTAGTAAAGATACCAGATAATGGATATATTTTGAAGGTAGTCTCAACGGATATATTGTTGGGTTCAATGGCAAAAAGAAAGCGATCAAAAGAGGGACTGAGTGATTGCAGTAGAGTTGGCAGTAATAAGATGGCGGAGACCAGAACAGTGCAGGTTTGAGGCAGAGGTTTAGGACCTTAGTTCTGGACACGTTAGATTTCAGATGCCTTTCTAGAAATCACATCATAGGGATGCCTGGGTGGCTCAGTCAGTTAAGCATCTGCCTCTTGATCTCAGCTCAGGTCTTAATCTCAGGGTTGTGAGTTTAAGCCCCATGTTGGGCTCCACGCCAGGTGTGAAGCTTATTTTTTTTTAATTAATTAAAAAAAAAAAAAAATCCCAGCATAGATGTTGAGTAGGCAGGTTGATACATGACTCTGGAATTTAGGGGGTGCCTAAAACAAATAATAGAGTCATCAGCATATAGATGGAAATCCGCAAGATTAGAGGAGACCACCTAGATATAAGTACAGACAAGGGAAAGAAAACCTTTAAGGACTATCAAAGACACTCAATAAGACAGGTAGGAGTTATTAGTGCACTGTTCCAGACGCCCAGAGTTGGGTGCTCCGTTTAATCTTTCCTTATCAGTATGTTTACATGACTCCATAATTTGAGGGCTAGTGGACGGTAATTTCTCTGTTGTTACCCCCATTTCCATTTAATTTAAGGGTCACCATATTTGTTCACTAAGAAATCTGATTTTCATCTTTCCTAAAATCTTAGTTAAAAGGCACACTGTGGATCATACCGTGGATTGTCACAAACCTGCGAGGAGGGAGATACGGATTTATGAGCAAGTCTGAAAGCAGGACATGGGGTGAATATGGGGAGGAAAAGGAGAATTAGTTAACTCTGTTACGGTTAACAGTGTTGATGGCTTAAATGTGCTGTTTATTCTAGAGAGCTATATGTCCAAGAACTCTGAAGATGATGAGCTAGCTAAAGAATCAAAGCGGTCAGTTCGAAAGCGGGGTCGAAGCACAGATGAGTATTCAGAAGCAGATGAGGAGGAAGGCGGCAAACCGTCCCGAAAACGGCTACACCGGATCGAGACAGACGAGGAGGAGAGTTGTGACAACGCTCACGGAGACGCAGATCAGCCTGCTCATGACAGCCAGCCCAGGGTCTTGCCCTCAGAACAAGAGAGCACCAAGAAGCCCTACCGGATAGACAGTGATGAGGAAGAGGACTTTGAAAATGTAGGCAAAGTGGGGAGTCCTTTGGACTATAGCTTAGTGGACTTGCCTTCCACCAATGGACAGAGTCCTGGCAAAGCCATTGAGAACTTGATTGGCAAGCCAGCTGAGAAGCCTCAGACCCCGAAGGACAGCAGCACAGCCAGTGCAGGCCTGGCCCCCAATGGGACAAGTGGTGGGCAGGAGGCAGGGGCACCAGAAGAGGAGGAAGATGAGCTTTTGAGAGTGACTGACCTTGTTGATTATGTCTGTAATAGTGAACAGTTATAAGACTTTTTTTCCATTTTTGTGCTAATTTATTCCACGGTAGCTCTCACACCAGCGGGCCAGTTATTAAAAGCTGTTTTATTTTTCCTAGAAAACTCCACTACAGAATGACTTTTTAGAAGAAAAATTTCAACAAACCCTGAAGTCTTTCTGTGAAGTGACCAGTTTTGAACTTTGAAGATAAATAATTGCTGTAAATTCCTTTTGATTTTCTTTTTCCAAGTTCATGGTCCTTGGTAATTTCATTCATGGAAAAAAATCTTATTATAATAACAACAAAGATTTGTATATTTTTGACTTTATATTTCCTGAGCTCTCCTGACTTTGTGAAAAAGGGTGGATAAGAATGCATTCCGAATCTGTGAGGGCCCAAAACAGAATTAGGGGTGGGAGAAAGCACTTGTGCTTTAGCTTTTTCATATTAAATATATATTATATTTAAACATTCATGGCATAGATGATGATTAACAGACTGTTTTAAAAGTTCAAGTCTGTGTTGTTACAGTTTGAGAACTGTAGATAACATCATACATACGTCATTTAGTAACAGCATCCACAATATCAGCTTGTTTTACTATTGGAGATAACCACACTTAATAAAGAAGAGACGGAGAAAGTACCATCATTAAAAACTCTAACCTGAGTTTCTGTTATACCGAGTTCCTTGTTTAAAAAAAAAAAATCATCTGAAAAACATTTGTACAGTAAAATGTATAATGAAGCTTTGACAACCAGATTGTGCTAGCAGCAAATTTTTTTAAACAGCTTTATGCAGTGGTGATGAGGTGGCCTCTAATCTAATATACTATCAATGGAGAGTTATTAGTGACATAAATGTGGTCTTTCTTTAGGCCCAGGTGGACTGTAAACTTTGCAGACAGTGTAACTCTGGTCTTCTGGCCACTTAATACTTAAATATCTGAAATATCCCATTTTGAAAGAAATACATCTATACATAACATACATGAAGAGATGCTAAGCTGACAGCGGTATTTTAGCACATTTGAAAACGGGGAAAGGATTTTCAGGTGAATTGTAACTGGTCTATTCTTGCCTTTAGTATCTACTTCAAATTGAAGTCTACAAACAAAGCAGTTCCTTTGGGAGGTTTTTAGT
Organism: Crocuta crocuta; assembly: GCF_008692635.1. Taxonomy (NCBI): domain Eukaryota; kingdom Metazoa; phylum Chordata; class Mammalia; order Carnivora; family Hyaenidae; genus Crocuta; species Crocuta crocuta. The sequence continues at coordinate 746,539 of NW_027530529.1, read as the reverse complement.
TTGAGTTTTAGCATGTATGTGTGTGTATCTGTGTGTGTGTATGTGTGTGCATTGGAATTTCCTATCTGCCTGGATATATTAGCAGGGTTTGAATGTAGTTTTGGCCTTTGGCCATTAGACTTCTATTAAAATTCATTAACAGTCACATGACCAACAGAGTTGATTGAGAACCACCAATACACTTAATAGGCATGACATCCATTTCAGACATCTCAATGCTTTAATGAAAGATGAGCCCTTTGTTTCAAGAAAAAAGGGGTTTATAACTAAATAAATAACTAACATGTAATTGACACTAAAATATGAACTTTGTCTTATTACTGTTACAGCTGTAAAATTTCAGGCAGAGCCATAAATAACATTGTATAAAGTGTAGCACTTGTGATTAAACCTTGCCTGTCAAATTCTGAAACCTTCAGCCATTACTTCTGTGAATACTTTTGCCCTGGGATTTGGGTTTTTCTGTTCCAGTGTCGTGTCTGTTGCCGGCAACAGACACACCGTATCTGCTGCTGGCCCAAGGAACTTTGTTAATTTTTCTTTCCAAATTAAGCATTATATGTGCTAGTCAGTGTATAGTAAAGCACTTCTCTTTTTTATTATTAAAAAGCTGGCATTAGACTTGCATTATAAATACCTCTCTAGAAACTTTATACTCCTTCTTTTCCTTCCTCAACAGGTGTTGCCCTGAAGTCTTATCTTTTGGCCTTGAAAGTTTATAGCTGTTGTTTTTCATTTGTTGGTTCTTCTGTTTGTTTTGTTTTGTTTCACTTTAGTTCTGTAGTACCTGCCCATTAATATTTTTGCTTTGATTCTAGCAATGTATATGTATCTGTATAAAAAATAAAATAATGAAAGCAGCCTATAAATAGGATGCGCCAATAGCATGTGGTTCCAAGCAAGTTGTGACTTTTATTTTGAGACAATGTTCCACTGGAAGGGAGGGAAGGGCTTAACATTTGCAAACGGTAGAGCAGGGTTATGTGAGGAAGCATACTCACTTACCAAGCCTCCTTTCTGGCCAGGTTTGTTCATTTGTTTGAAAGTCAATTAAGAATGGTAGCCTTTTTAACTTATCTAACAGGCAAGCAATAGAAGAATTCCTACTAGTGCAAGGTAAGTGGTTAGAATGTGCAGGTGGCCTCTCTTGCCATTCTTCCTCTACCATTTTAGTCCTGCAGCTGGGTAAAGCCACTACCGTGTAGAAACTCCCGTGTGCCCCCCGTCTCTACCTCTGGACACACCAGCTCCTGCTTCCACCGCTCTGTAGTTAAGCAAGTGATAAGAAGTATCCGATGGTAGATTATTTATTTTACAGGATGCCTAATGTGAAATAAGGGGTTATTTTTACCCTTCTGCAGAGAGCAAAAGGTCGTTGTTATCATAGTAAAGACTGAGTGTTCGATTTAGCATAGTCCCACTGACATGGGTTATGATACCACTTCTGCTGCCTATTAATTTACTGAACTTGAATTAAATGTTTGTGAATTTGACAGCGAATGTCTGCCTGCTAACCTTACATTCTCATTAAGCCAATTAACTGTTCCATCTACAAAGATTGCAGAAGCCTCTGAGATAAGTTATGATGCAGACAGATTAATTATGGGCGGTTAATTGTTGAACAGTTCAAGAAGAGTTCTGCTGCTTGGTGACTAGATTGAGTCCCTCATGGAGTCTTGTGTTCTCTGAAATACTACCTGAGCATGCTTTGAAGAAGTTAAAAAACATTTAGGAAAAAGTCAATGTTCTGTATCCAAAGGTGTAACTCAGTCATTAGGAACTGGACAGAGTATAAGCAAGTGGCTCCTTTGAGTTTAGAACATTTTGGATCCTTAAGAGTACTAACCACGGATGTAGATTCATCACAGCTGCTATATAGTAGAGCCCTTTAATACGTTAGCCTTTTTAAAATACCGATGGACTCCCAATGTCAAACTCCACAGTCCGTAGCACGTGTATTAAGGGGAGATGTTGTTTAGTACTCAGAATATTTCATTTGCAGTGTCTGGAAAGGTTTGAAAACTAGCCACATTTTCACAAAGCAGAAGCTTTCAAGTAAAATATATGAAAGGAGCTCAGACTGAAAATATACATTTTGGTTTTGTAGACTTGTGTCGATGAAATAGTGTTTAGTGTAAAACATTCTCCGTTGTTGGCACATTATTAGAGAATGATGGCAGAGATAGATATTTTCAAGAGTATACCTGATATACTGAGGTTGGGTGTCCTTGACACATCTCTTTCCAGTTGGTCAAGGTTGCAGATGCAGAGAATANTTTTTTTTATGTTTTTTTTTTTTTTTTTTTTTTTTCTAAATATGACCTGCCAAAGAACCAAGGACTTCGAATGCTAAAGACATTGTTGGAAAGAAACATTTTTAAACAAGTTAATTTTAAAAGGATATTATAAACTCCAGTTTTCAACTTTGGGTTAATAGGACCCATCTCTATTATAATATGCATTTGAACAAAGTATACGTATTTTTTAAAATGTAGGCATGTGCTTATTTAGAGGTAAAATGGTGGGGAGATGTTACCAAGTTTTAAATGGGATTGATGGAATTTACTTTGTCACAAAGAATGCCTTTTTAGCTTATGTTTGTGAGGATAAGAATGGTTAACCATTTGCTAGTTCTGCCATATGACTGAAAGGAACCCAGAGAATCTGTAAGTCTAATATTCAGAAAAAGTGAACTGTGCCCTTCAACAACACAGTGGAACAGGTCCATGATTGCCTCACAGCTGTTGAACAAGTNTACTTTAGATGTTAGCAGAAATAAAAAATGAATCTTTCAAATCATTAATTGACATTGTAAAAAGACAAATAATTGTAACTGATGTGGAATTATGAACATTTAATTACAGAAAGTCTAGAGAAAAATAGTGATGTTCCTGTTCTTGGTTTGACATTCTAAAAAAATATTCCTGGTTGTCCAAGAAGTAAGAATGCCAAGACTGCATATCTGCTGTAATCTATCTAGTCCTCTGCTTAATATTGTTCTTAAACTTTCTTAGAATGAAATCCATTCCTATTTTATCCACCATTCCCAGTGTGTACCCGCACCTACTTTGGAAGTGGCGATTCAACTGCTGATTTTCTTATTTTTATACCAATCCTGAAAGACAAGGCCCTTTGCTATCAATGTATTTAAACTGGGTTATTATGTTATCTGTACACTTAATAGTCTGTTTTCAAAATATTTCACTTCAACTTAAATGATAATTTAACATTTTTTGAGTGCCAAGAATTACTTAGTAACTATGTGACATATACTGAGGAGAGAGTCATTCCCCAGCAAGCAAGCAGTCTTCATAAGCCAAACTGTAGTATGCTTGGTAGATAACCACTAGATTGTAAACGCAGTGCTTTTTTTACTCAGATAAACCTTCTCAGAAATTGGTTAGAATAGGATTACATGAGTGGATTTTTTCCTTCATTCTGGTCATGTAAGCTCAATTTTTTTTTTCATTTTATATTTGTACCATTTCTTTCTGGGATATGCTGCAAACCCCAATTCTGGCACATTGTGATTTCAGTTAAGGAAAATGTTATTTTTGTTTTAATAACTTTTAAGATCTATCTATCCTATGCATAAGTTATACGAGAGGGCATAACAAATTCCTAGATGAGTAGAAATTTATTAATTAAGCTCCTTAGACATTTTGAATGAGGAAAAAAAAACATTTAAAGGAACTACATTTGTGTTTTTTGCCAAACCGGTACAAGCTAGTAAATGCACTAAGGACTGAGTGACCTGCCTTGTTCATTTTGCCACTGGATGATGTAAGTTAAGAATGGAATTGTTAACCCTAATTATATATTTTCTTGACTTTCATCACTTTCTAAAGAAATCTAATTTAAGTGTTTGGGGTTTTGTTTGACCTGTATTTATTGAGTTCTGGTCATAGACCAGGAGCTGCATGTCATGCTTATGGATGGCCAGAACACAGTCATTGGGATACTTAATGGCTCAAGACCTTCTGAATCATTTAACTTATTTTGTATGTTGCAAAAAAAAAAAAGTTTATTTTGCTTGAGAGTCACATTTTTTATATAACTGTACAGCTTTTAAGGGATGGGAGGTGGAAAAATACCCTAAAATAGGATGTAGATTTTTACAATTGTGTTTATGCTAGAACATCTACAGGTGCATTATGTAATTAAACCTAAAATTGTTTAAAAACTTGTGCCATGGTCTTTTTCATTTTCCTGCCCTTTTAGCAGAGTTGGTGCATGTCAATACTGCTATGTGGACAAGCCTTGAAATTAGACTAATAACCCTTTTCTCCAAAGCTTTAAAATCATTGCATGAAAACTATACACAAATATGCATACACACACACACGTAGACATACATGTGCACACACAGCTCTAGTGTAAATGAATTTTCAATTTGGGAACAGCTATAATAGCCTCAATTTGGCAGTTAACAGCATATTATAGTGCGTGGCTTTCGTGATGCCTAACTAGGGTATTCTCAATGTTGGTCTGTTGTTTTGTTCTCTTAGCAAAGTAGCTTCTTGATAATGGTATCTGAATTGTAGCTTGCCCACGCCCCTCGCCCCTCGGGAGATTCTGCCTGCACCTTCAAAGGGACTGTCCCGTGCTGGGAAGGGTGGGGCGGATTGGGGCAGAGCTTGGTTTCTTTTCAATCTGTAAAAGAAAGAAAAACTAAAATTGCTTGATTTGGTTCTTGTTATTCAGTAGACTGAATTCCACAGGAGTATTTGTCTGCTGGAAGGGATGTTAAATTCCAAATCCAATTCTCTCCACGTTTGATGAAACGTATTTTTGAAATCTTGTAGAGTTGCTGATTCTAGCATTGTTTTACATGGCACATGTTACCACAACTTTTTATTAAGACACCAGTACTATTTTGCCATCTGATAATTTTACCATTCTAATATCTCACCTTTATAGCACAAAGAATTAAAATTCATCTAAGTGTGTCATAATTTCTATCTAAAGTACCTTACTCTATTGTCAGCTAACGTGGGGTTGTCGGTTTCTTTGCTAGCGTCATCCATTCAGAGGTGAAGACTGGGAATCATGAATTTCCAGGTGAAGAATACAAATTGCAGATAAGAATTTGTAAATGGTCTATGTTAAATTTTCATTTGGTTTTAAAGTAATAGTAGCTGGGGTGCAGGAAGCGTTTGATCAGAATGCCTCTTGGATTTTCAGACATGCTTCTATGAAATGCTTTATTTTCCTATGCATAAAAAAATTATTCCTGGAATAGGTTCTCAGAATGCTTTATTTTGTTTCTAGGAGATGAGAGCTAAAACAGAAGCTCCAAGATTAGCATAATACTGTTGAGAGGTAATCAGGAACATGCTGTTTTAGTCAAATAGGGGAAGCTGGCGTGCTCTCTGCCACATATAATGTACTGCATGTGTGTGTGGGTGGGGGGGAGATTTGAAAACTGGAAATGTGATTCCAATAATGCACAAAGTAAATTTTGTGCATAGAAAATATGGGAATTCCTGGTAGCTTAAAGCTTCAGGGGTTAACTGCAGTGTATGAACACCTAGTGTGTTAGAATTGCAGTGCATAGTTGTTTAAATATAATATCCCTTGTAAGTGACAACCAAAATCTGTTGTGGCTGGTGCCAATACTTTTTGTTAATGAAATGTTCAATGTCTCACTACAGTCTGATCAGAACTCTTGGTGTTATAAGCCAGGCCTAAAGCTATTTTATAGCTATTGGCCTAATTGTGTAACTTTTTCTTTCAAAATGTTTTATTATAATACTTCTGTCATTTCTTTCGCTTAATATATGTCAATTGTCATAATAAAAAATTTAAATAATTTGATGTATTTATCATGATGTGTTTGCAAACTTAGTTTATTTTAAATCTTGTGGCACATAGGAAGCTAAGAATTTTCAATAATAATTGATGAAGGCTGAAAATTTTTGTCATCTAAGGAACAGGTGAATTGTTCTCTACTATCTAGAAAGTAAATTTACAAGTGTATCTATTTCCCCAAAGTAATTTTTTTTTCGAGAGGGAGAGAGAGAGAGAGAGAGAGAATCCCAGGAAGGGCGGAGAGAGGGTGAGAGAAGCGGGGCTCACCTGAAGGGGGGACTCACTGATGTGGGACTCGAACTCATGAACCATGAGATCATGACCTGAGCCAAAGTCAGATGCTTCACGACTGAGCTACCCAGGTGTCCCCCTCCCCACCCCCCGCCAAAGTAATTTTCAAGCTATATGCCAGCTAGGTTAATTATAGGTATTAGGAGGCTATCTACTGAAAGAATTCTATCTTTATAGCCTCTGGAGAACTGACACCTTAGAGAGACCTTGGACTTGGGGACTTATTTGTTCTGTGTGATCCTCTGGGAGCACAGAACTAGACCAGAGGGCAGAAGCCACGAGGCAAAGCTTTCATTTATTCTATGGGAAGTTTTAAGACTTTTGTAATAATAACTTTGGGAGTGAAATCTCACCAATAGGGGATGTGTGGGTTTAAGCTGCACTGTCACTTGGCAGGAGTGTAATAGATCAACACATCTGAAGAGTGGTTAGACCAGATGACTTGAAGCGGCTTCCAACAATCCTGGGTATGATTCTCATCTACGAATGTTGATGTGATAGACCTAGCTAACTCTAGGGGACAGTAAGATTGACAGTGAATGGTGAACTCTTTCTTTTCTTCTTTTATCAACAAACTAGTGGAATTCATCATTATTTGCAATTCTGATTAAAAATATTGATTAACTGGGGCACCTGGCTTCCTCAGGTGGAACTTGCAACTCCTGATCTTGGGGTTATGAATTCAAGCTCCACCTTGGGCATAGAGACTACTTTTAAAATTTCTGAGTTTATTTTATTTAGGTAAAGAACTTTTTAAATCAGAATTTCACTTAATGGAATGAAAGCTGATCTAAGCTGGCAAGAAATGACCAGCTACAGTGTTTCTCAGTGGTTTATTTGAAATTTTCACTTAAACAGAATCAGTTAAGTGGAGGTGACAGTGCTGTGGCAGCCTTGAGAGAGTGTAAAGGAGTCTTCTAGAGCTGAGAGTGCGTCTAGAGAATAGCCGTGAGCCCACACCTCTTTCAGATTATGAGACCAGAGGATGTAGAAGAGTTCTTTTCTTTTAAAACCAAGAATTGGTGTATGATGCTGGGACCACTTCGTAGAGGCACAATTATTAAACATAAGGAAACTATTCTAGTGAAACTAAATTGTTGGGAGAAATGAATGCCTGTATAATTTTGACTCTTTAATGACTTTTCATGAACTCTTTAAGGTCCTACAAGTTAAATGAAAATCAAGAGAAGGAACACTCTAAGGGGGTGTGACTTAATATTTGCAGCATTATTTTAGCATATAAAGTCATGTCCCAAATGAAAGGTTAACTAGGAACCTACTAGTTCACAGTATAGGCCACCACGTATTGTTCCTCTTGCCTGTTTCAAAGCTATTTTATCCACACTCAAGCACTCAGCCTTTTTTCCAGCATGTCTCCAAGGAGGAAGTGTCTCCTGTTTTTTGTCATATCCCTTCTGTGTCCCTGATCTGGCCCCTTCCCTCTTGCCCCCTATGGGCCCTCACACCTTACATCTCCACTTCTCTATACTCCTTTCCTTACAAACCTCTATCCTGGAAAACAGAAGTACCGCCCTGTCTTCCACTCACTCCGCCTCTCAGTTACTTCTGATTTGACTGGCAGTCTTTAAAATGAACACATTATAGAAATGTTAAACTATATTTGAAGACTCACTGAAATGTCACAAACTCCTACAAAACAACAACAACAACAACAACAACAACAACTGGGAAAGCAGCAGGCTTCTCAGCAGCATACTTGCACTCTAACATTAGGAACAACTGTTACAGGAAGTTGAACAGGGGAGATGTTCTCCCTTTTCCCTGCAATTGTTTCATATCTTTCTGTTGAAATGTCCATTTTCTTTTCTCTTTGGCACTATTGCCTGCTAGGAGGATACCAGNTGTCTCCCTCTCTCTCTGACCTTCCCCTGCTCACGCTGTCTCTCTCTCTCAGAAATAAATTTAAATTAAAAAAAAAAAAAAGAGGAAGCACTCGATTAAGGATGATAGAACCTGATTAGAACCTGTGCTGTCTCTAGTTTGAATAACTTTTCTATATTTCAAGTCTAGTTTTTTGTCTTTTTGTTTTTTGGGGGGTTTTGTTTTGTCTGTTTTTTACTAAGGATGAATTTTGATGGTAACGAGGGCTTACCAACAATGAAGAGAGAAGCAAGCTGGCTCAATTCTGGAAAACTGAGATGTTAGCTTCAGATTCAGGCTGATCCAGAAGGCAGAGCTGGAGTTTTAGCTGAGAGATGTTGTAAGCAGAATCAGGACAGTGCCAAAGAGGCACAGACCCACAACCATAAAAGGCATATGGGAGGGAAAGAGAAGGCATTGTAATGACGGTCCTCTCTGAGACACAGCCACTTCAAATAATCTAGATGTGCTTATGCAGTGGTTTCCAAAAGTTCTTGTACATTTCATTTAGAAACCATTCTTCTTGGTTTTTTAAATTGAGATATAATTGAGATATAATTCACATGCCATAAAATTCACCATTGGAAGGTGTACAATTTAATGGTCTTTAGTATATTCACAAGGTTGTCATCACCCCCAAGAGAAACCCAATTATTACTACCCCAACATTACTCTTCACCATTCAGCCCTTTTCCTCAGGCCCTGGCGACCACTAATCTACTTTCTGTCTATAAGGATTGCCTATTCTGGACATTTTATATAAATGGAATCACATAATATGTGGCCTTTTGTTCCTGACTTCTTTCATTTAGCAAGTTTTCATGACTTCATCTATGTTTTTTAAAGTTTTTTTTAATTATCATTTTAAAGTTTATTTATTTTGAGAGAGAGAGGGTTGGGGAAGGTGGAGCAGAGAGAAAGGAAACCGAGAATCCCAAGCAGGCTCCATGCTGACTGTGCAGAGCCTGATGAGGGGCTTTAACTCATGAACCTGAGCCAAGATCAAGAATTGGACACTTAATCCACTGAGCCACCCAGGCACACTGACTTCATCCGTGTGTTAGCATGAATCAGTACTTCATTCCTTTTTATGGATGAATAATATTCTAATACACTGTTTATCCATTTATTTTGTTGATCTTCATCAATTGATGGATATTTGGATTGTTTCCACTCCTGGCCTATTTTGAATAACAAACGCTGGAGAACAGGTTTTTGTGTGGAAATGTTTTCAGTTCTCTTACATATCTAGGGATGGAATTACTACGTCATATGGTAACTCTTGTTTCATGTTTCAGGAACTGCTGAACTGTTCTACATAGGATCTGTATCTTTTCACCTTCCCCACTGGCAATGCACGAGGGTTCCAATTTCTCCACATTGGAGAACACTTACATTATCAATCTTTTATTATTATTATTATTATCATTATTATTATTATTATATTCCACCCATCCTACTGGCTACAAAGTGGTTTCTCACTGCAGTTTTGATTTGCATTTCCCAGATGATTAATGATATGGAGCATCTTCTCATGTGCTTATTGGCCAATTGTTTAACTTCTTTTCAGAAACATCTGTTCAGATTCTTTGCCCATTTTTTAAACTGGGTTATCTGTATTTTTGTTGTTCTGTTATGGATACCAACCCTCACCAAATATATGACTTGCAAATATTTCCTTCAATTCTTCAGCTTTTCTTTTTACAAAAATGTCTTTAGAAATCATAATTAAGAAACTGTTGCCTAATACAATGTCACAAAAATTTAGTTTTATACGTTTAGCTCTTAAGTTTAGGTGATTGAGGGGCGCCTGGGTGGCTTAGTCGGTTAAGCATCCGACTTTCGCTTAGGTCATGATCTCACGGTTCGTGGGTTCGAGCCCCGTGTCCGGCTCTGTGCTGACTGCCAGCTCAGAGCCTGTAGCCTGTTTCAGTCTGTGAATCCCTCTCTCTCTGACCCTCCCCTGCTCACGCTGTCTCTCTCTCTCTCTCCTAGAAATAAATAAAACATTAAAAAAAAAAAGTTTAGGTGATTGACCCCTTCTGAATTACTTTTGTATACGGGGTCAGAGATCTGAATTCATTCTTTTACATGTGCCTATTACATGTGCTGGTACATTGTACCAGCACCATTTACTGAAAAAAACTTCTTTCCTTCGCTGGATTCCTTTGGCATCCTTGTCAAAACTCAGTGGACCAGAAACATATGGTTTACTTCTGGACTCTTAATTTTATTCCACTGATCTATATAGCTACACTTGTGCCAGTATATGTAACTTTGTAGGAAGTTTTGACATCAGGAAGCAAGTCCTCCAATCTCTTTTTCTTTCTTTATAACATTATTTTGACAATTCTGGGCAATTTGAATTTCAGGTTCACTTCAGTTTGTCAATTTCTATAAAAAACACAATTGGAATTTTGATGGGGATTGCATTTAATCCGCCGATCTGTTTTTTAAGTTGCCAAAAGATTTGAAAATATATACATACACAGACGGCCAATAAACACATGAAAAAGTGCTTAACACTTCATTTTCAAAGAAATATGAATTAAAACCACAATAAGATATACTACCTACCCATTAGAATGGTTAAAATGAAAAAGACAACATCAAATGTTGATAAGGGTACAAAGCAGCGGAACTCCCATACAATTTGCTGGTGCTATTATAACTAATAATTATGATTAATAATTTTAAAAAATTTTTAATGTTTCTTTCCTTTCTTTCTTTTTTTTTTTTTTTACAAATAGTTTATTGTCAAGTTGGTTTCCATATAACACCCAGTGCTCATCCCCACAAGTGCCCTCCTCCATACTCATCTCTCCCCCTCCCCCCCCCCATCCATCAGTCCTCAGTTTGTTCTCATCATTCAAGAGTCTCTCATGGTTTGCCTCTCTCCCTTTCCCCCACCATTTGCCCCCTTCTTCTCCCCCACGGTCCTCCGTTAAGTTCCTCCTAATCCTCCTACACGTGCAAACATATGATATTTGTCCTTCTCTGCCTGACTTATTTCGCTCAGCATAACACCCTCAAGGTCCATCCATGTTGCTACACATGGCCAGATTTCATTCTTTCTCATCGCCATGTAGTATTCCATCATATAGATAAACCACATATGATTAACAATTTTTATTATTACTGAATATGAAGAGTGAGGAAGAATAAGGAAATAAGGATAAATTACAGGTTTCTAACTTGAGCACCTAAATGTAAGGTGGTATTTTTCCATATAATAAGATGCTGGAGAAATAGCAGAGTTGAGTGAGAAGATAGTAAATTCAAATTTTTATTAAGACTATTATTTATTTATTTTTATTAAGACTATTTTTTAGAGCAGTTTTAGGTTCACAGCAAAATTGAGCAGACGGTACACAGATTTCCCATGTACCCCTGTCCCCAGTCATGCCTCACTTCCCTCATTACCAACATTCCCCACCAGAGAGGTACATTTGTTGCAACCAATGAACTCACATTGAGACACATCATTGTCACCTAAAGTCCATAGTTTACAAGTTCAATTTTTGATAAGCTGAATGACAAGGGTCTGTGGAACCGCCAAATGGAGACGTCTTTCAGGATGTAAAAGTCTGTAGTTCAAGAGAGAGTTTTGGTTAATAAAAAAAAGCGGGGGAGGGGTGCCTGGGTAGCTCTGTCGGTTAAGCATCCAACTTCGGCTCAGGTCATGATCTCACGATTTGTGGGTTTGAGCCCTGTGTCAGGCTCTGTGCTGACAGCTAGCTCAGAGCCTGAGGCCTGTTTCAGATTCTGTGTCTCCCTCTCTCTCTGACCCTCCCCTGCTCACACTGTCTCTCTCTCTCTGAAATAAATAAAAAACATTAAAAAAAATTTTTAAAGGCAGGAACTTAATTATCTAGCTGCATACCAGTAATGTAGCCTGCAGCAAATCACTTAATTGCTCTGATCTTCAGTTTTCTCATGTATACAATGGGCATAACAGCAGCAGCCAGCCTGCATACCTCACAGAATTATAAAGATCAAAGGAGAGAAGGAGTGAGAAAAGCATTCTTTTGAAAAGTAAAACACTATACATATGTGAGACTTAAGTGCCTACAGCATATGTTACTCATAGGGATTTATATAGGAAGTAAAGGAACAAATCCTGCCCTTCTTTAAATTCATGGTGATATGCCTGTTTGCTTTGGCATACATAGGCTTAAATACCTCCTCTGAGCCTGTCACTGTAACAGGTGAAGAGCTCCTTGTCAGAGCTAAAAGATCCCTTTTCTTCAGTCATACACTTGAGTAAAATGTTTTGCTGTTAGACAATTGCTTTTTAATGACGCTATGAAAACTATGTCAAGTTGATATGAAATTATTACACAGGTCTTAGCCAATTTTCTCTCTGCAGGATTTGGGGGATTCTGTTTCTGAGCAGAAAGAGAATGAGTTTCTGGGGATTCTGTTTACTAAATAGTCAACCATGCGTAGCTATTCCATGGAACCCTGAAACTCTCCATTTCCTGCATTAGATTGTTAGCTACTCTCAAAGCTTACTTTTCCTCCTGGATTCTCCATCTTGGAGAAATGAGCCAGCATCCAGTCACTTAGCCTGGAAATCATCTTTGGCTCCTCTCTCTTCATCTATCCTCTTCTTCATTTTCACCACTTTCTTTCCCTCAGTCTCTCTCCAAATTCTGAGGACTTTACAAAGACTCTTTACCTTTGCTCTAGACTCTATTCCATTTCCATTCTTACTGCCACTCTCTCACCTATACCATAGCAACAACTTCCTAATACTCTCCCTGCTCAGAGTACCCTTCCTCCAGTCTCTCTACCAAGAAACAGAATCCCAGTTTTTTAAAAAAATAGAATATTCCTCTATTCAGCAGATACAAATACAGCTACTCCACATGTCTGCCCATCCAGCCTCAACTGGTGCTACTGCATAGGTATAATCACACTGATTTTACAGGCAAGAAAAGTTTGGCCTAGAGACTGACTTCCTTCAACTCCTCTAGGTCTCTCATGGCTAAACTCTTGCTCTTCAGTTTAACGCTTCAGGCTCCCATTTGTAAAATTGGATCAAGAGTCACTTTCCCATATAACTGGCATAAAGAGGAAATGAAATAATACTGGGAAAAAGCCTGAACAGTGCCTGGCACATAACAATCGGTTACCCTTTGCTATTATTCTGATTAAAGTTTTCATTATTACTTCGCTCTTCGGTGCCTAACAAAGAAATAAAGCAAGCGTTTCAAATCCGAAGGACTAATTCTTTTCCCCTTAGCGCCCATCTCCTCCTTGACACAGCCAACTCTTCGCCCTGAGTTAATTACCAATTTGGGCTCGTTTGCCTGCCTGAGACTGGGCGGAGGACACGCGGCTCCCGCACTGGGGCAGCGTCAGGGCCTAGACTGATGTCGCGGGCGCGGCTGTGAAGTTGAGATGTGGACAGGCCGGGATGAGGCCCGCGCCGGCCAGAAGAGCCGTGAACCCAGTTATGAGCGCTCTAACCTCTAGAAGAGTGTGTTCTTTGATTCCCGTCCAAGGCTCAGGCCTCTGTTTCGTCTTCTGTAGAAAAGGAGTTTATTATTCATCGTGCTTCCTCTCTCACAGGGTTGCTGGGACAACCCAGCACTAGCACGTTGGAGAGTGCTCAGTTATTTCACCGCCGGAGCCTTAGAAATGGCGAGGGGGAGGGGCCGGGCCACGTGACCGACGCCGCCTGGTCCTCTGAGGCCTTTAAGAGTTTGCCCCAGAACGTCTCTCCAGCGGGTGAACGCGGCTCGCATTCTGGGGCGGACTAAGTTGCTCTTCCGGGGTCATCGCCACCACTTCCGGGGCGGGGCGAGGCGAGCGGCTGGAGTGGCCGTGCTTCGGCTTGCTACCGGCTTGTGTCTCCGCGCTCCTCGCTGCGATGAGCTTCCTCAGAAGTTTCCCGCCGCCCGGTTCGGCCGAGGGGCTCCGGCAGCAGCAGCCGGAGACCGAGGCTGTGCTGAACGGCAAGGGCCTCGGCACCGGCACCCTTTACATCGCCGAGAGGTAGGCAGGGTCCGTGCTCCCCGGTGCCGGCTTCCTGCGCGCCGCCTTGGTCCCCCGCTGGCGCGGGCTGAGTGGCGGGGCGGGGGGAGACCGCGACCTCGGGGGCCGCTGCGAGGCGGAGCGCGTGCCCGGGGTCGCCTCAGAGAGGCCTCTGCCGGGGCGAGGACTCGATTGTTCGGGCGTCCTCTCTTCTCCGAGCCCTCCTCTCTTCTCCACACGGAGTTCTCTCATCGATTAGGCTTCTTGCCTGCCGGTTTTCCCGAGGTCCGGGGCGTGCGTCGTTCTTGACTCAAGGTCTCGCCTTTAGGTTTTTGAGTTTCCAGCCCCTGAGTGAGGATCATCGATGTGCACGGTCTTCTCCGTGAAAAGGCGCGGGAGGTGTTGCCCTGGGCAAGATATGTAGGTTTGGAGCGGATTGTGGAGGATTTTGAAAGTTTGGTTAAGGAGTAGAGCTTGTGTTCTGTGGGTGTGGGTGGGGAGGGGAACATCCTCCTCCCCACGCAAGCTGGGGTCGTATCCAGAGGGACCAGACTCCCATCTCTCGTTTTTTCCCATTTCTGACTCCCATTTCCACTCCTAGAAGGAATTACCAGTTTATTCAGCCCTTTGAAGCCCTGGGCTTTTATGGACAGTCAACATCTCAAATACCACAGTTGTAGAAATGAGGTCCCTGTTGCCATGATACATGGTTCCATTCATCGCCAAGCAAACAATGGCACATTAAATCCTTCCTGTCCTTCAAATTTGTCTGACTTCTGCTGCTGCATCACTTTTGTCTACAGCCAGGGAACCTTCTCTCCTTTTAAGAGCTCGTATGATTGCCTTGCACTACACAGAATATCCAATTCTCTGGTCAACTGACTGGTAACCTTAATTACACACACAGGGTTCTTTCTCCCGGTAACATTGTATTCACAGGCCTGCCACTAGGGGATGAAGGCCATGAGGGAGGCAAGTTTCTGCCTTCCACAGAGGGCACAAAAAATAGGTAAAGACCCCTTGGTTGGAAGGGAATGTAAACACTGAGCAGAGCTTTAGCTTTTGACCAATCACTGAGACAAGAAATACAGACGGAAGGAAAAGCAAGTTTGGGGTGAGATGCAGATTATGAGTCTGGTCTGGACATGTGTGATTTGTTGGACACAAGAGTGTGTATCTGGAGAGAGCAGTATTAAAGATAGAGATTTGGAAATCATTAGTATAAAGGTTAGCATATACTCATGGGGGATAGGTTCCCTGGAAGAGAAGAGAGTCAACGATAGAACCTTCGAGACACATTTGCATTAAGAGGTAGGTTGTGGAAGAAGAGACTTGAGAATAGACAAGAGGAAGGAGCAGTGAAAACCTGAAAAGCTTTTGTTGGGCAATGACAAGGAGATCTTTAATGATCTTGGGAGAGCAGTTTCTTTTAAGTGGTGGAGAGTGCAGCACAGACTGATTGCTGGCCCCTGCACCATCCCCTTTTCTCACTTCTCTGTGTATTGATTCTTTCTATAATATAACTACTGTTTGGGGAACGAAGACAAGGTCCTGTGCTTGTCTTTTCATTTTGAAAAACTTCAAACCGAAAGAAAAATTGCAAGTGTTGTCAATTAACGCAAAGATGCGTAAGTTGCTAACTTTTTACCACATTTATCTTTTTTCTGAGAGATTTGAGAGTTGCAAACATGTTGTCACATTAGCTATAAATACTTTAGCAAAAATCTCCTAAGAACAAAGACATTCTATATAACCACAATACAGTGATCACACTGAAGAAGTATAAACTTCTTTTAAGCTCTGATATGTTTAAAAATTTTTCATTTCAGCTTTTCACTAATCTCTTCTTTAAGAAAATACTTTTGTAAAATATACATACAACAAAGAATATACATTATATTTGGATGTTTAAGGCATTATAATTAAACCAACCCTTTTCTGTCCACCAGCTAATTTAAGAATAGAATATTATGAGTACCATGGACACCTATGTTCATCCCTCTTTACTCATGGTTGACATTACCTCCTTGGTCTCTTTCCACATCCTGTTCTTTCCTACCTAACATGTCCAAGTTTTGATAGAATCAGGGCCTCAACAAACTAGGAAGGTTCCCTAGAGGATTTGAGAAATGAGGATTAACAGCCTGGTGAATGAGGTGGGGCTAAGGGGAAACGTTTTATTTATAAGAAACAAGATGCTCAGAGGCAAAAGTGAGAAGCCATATTGTGTGCCAGGTTATGAAACGCACACACTCATACCATCCAGCAGTTCTTCATCTGAATTAATGAGTGGAAAGGCATGGAAAAATAATCAAGATGGAGAAGAAGAGAGCCATGTTCCAGGAGCTCGGCTTTATAGGCCAAAGGCTTTAGAAAAATTATTTTAGGATTTTAGGCAAAGAGGGATAGGGTCTAATTTGGTTTTAGGTAGTTTCTCAGATGTGTACTGAGAGATACGGAACTCTCAAGTTCATTTTCAAAGTTTAGTTTACATAGGAAGTTGACTTTTTCACCCAAGTAAGGAAGGGATCAGAGGCATGAATCCTTCAAAATAGATGATTTTAAAGAGGCAAAATAGGTAATTAAATTAAATCCACCCAAATTCAAGACCTTGTTCTTTTATCTTTCTATCCTGTTTTCACCTCCTGCCAGGAATAAAGTGCAATGATCATATTTCCAAAAGCATAGAAATTAGCAAAACATTCCTTTGCATTTACTATCTTTTTTTAATTAAAATTTGGGCATCTGGCTGGCTAAGTCGGTTAAGCAGCCGACTTTGGCTCTCCCTCTGCCCCTCCCCCACTCATGCTCTGTCTCTCTCTTTATCAAAAATAAATAAAAGCAAAGAAAATTTTTAAAAGGAAATTAAAAAAATATTTTACCATGCGTGTGCGAAGGAGAGAGAGAGAGAGAGGACACGAGCAGGAGAGGGGCAGAGAGAGGGACACACAGAATCCAAAGCAGGCTCCAGTCTGAGCTGTCAGCACACAGCCCAATGCAGGGCTTAAACCCATGATGCAGGGCTCAAACCCATGAACCGTGAGATCATGACCTTTCCTTCTAGAGTATATGAAAAGTGAGTAAGAACATAGTGATCAGAGTAAATATTGCTTTTAAGTAGAACTTGCTTTTCTTCTGTAGAGTGCATATCCATGTCCAAGTATAAGGAACTACAGAGCAATTATTATGTGCTTTATAAAGTAAAAACCATAATTTGATAGGCACTGAGTTTTTCCATCTTCTAATTGAGTCATTAAAGTTTTGTGGCTCAAAATATTTGAAATCATTTTGGACGCCCAAATTTGGAGCACTACTTTCTGAATTGTGATAATTTCTGGGGGATTGCTGAGGTGAGAAAAGGAAGTTTATTTGCTTTAAAATAATAGAGTTTTAGTAAGGGACTGGCAATACTTCATTGATACATGAGCACTATTTCATCTGCACATTAAGAGGAAAGCAGTGGACAGGAAAGGCACATACAACACACACAATCTAAATACAAAAATAAAATCTGTTTCTTTGGAACTAATGAGATGAATCATTCTGGAAGATCATTTCTAGAGCTTTTACCTCGTTAGGCTTCTTAAGATTTATCATTTTAAGACTCTCAGGTTTCCTTTTTCTTTTTTTACTAAGCATGTTGAGTGGAAATGTAAATGATCTCAGACTGCTTCACTGTGACTGTTCTTGCCCAGGGGATTCCTAGATTCATTTATTGTATTTGGTTTTGCTTGGTTAGAAGTTGAACAACCAGGCTTGTAAAAATTGTATAGAAAATAGAATGATATGGGGTATTATTGCATTCATTTATTTTTCTTTTAATAAAAGCTTTATTGAGATAATCTACATAGTATAAAATTCAGGGATTGTTAGTCTCTTTGCAGAGCTGTGCAACCATCACCACATTCAATTTTAGAATATTTTCATCACCCCTAAAGAAACTGTCACTCATTAGCAGTCAGTCTCTATTCCCCTCCAGCTCTGAGCAGCCAATATATTGCATTAACTTTTATTGCATTAACATTTTTCTGTGTGGTTTCTTAAGGATCTTTTGCTACATTTTTTTTTCCTGCTAAGTGGTGCAGCTTCAGATGAGTGAAGTATTGCCAAAAATTAGCCTGCCTTTACTCATAACATACTGCTTTTGGTGTTATGTTTCCTTTATCATACCAATAAAATAATTCCTTTTGGCCATTTTTGAGGGAGAACTAGACCTTGCTTATTTGTAGCTTTCTTTTAAGGCTACAGAATAAATGAAAGTCTTCATAAAGTTTTCCCATGAGACAAGTATTTTCTAACTAATTGTAAGATTGATTACAGCCATTTCGTGTATATGTCATTTAATGTAGGGTTCGTGGAGAAATGAGTGACTCCCAAGTGTTTGTTGCATACTTACATGCTGAGCACTATGCTAGTGGGTTTGAAGAATGTGAAATAAAGAAATAGGATAGGTTCTGTCACATAGCTCACATTCTGTCAGGATACATATGAGATTCACTGCCACAGTTAAGTGCTCAGTGGCCTATTATTGGATATAAATGCAGTTCAGAAAAAGAAGAAGCCATTATGGACTAGGTAACTGGAGGGAGCGCTCCAGGAGGAGCTGGGACTTAACCAATTGAAAAGGATTTGCAAAGCAAGGCACCAGAAGGCATTCCAAATAGAACCAGTGGGAAAGGCATAGAAACGGATGTAACTTACAGAATTGCATTTCAAACCTTCTTGAATTTTTATCTAGAGAAGAGGAGAATTTAACAGAATTGGTTTTAAAGAAATTCAGTTCCTGCTGCTGAATTTTCTTATTTTAGGAATATTTCTAAACATTAAGCTAAGTTTATTCCACATGTGTAAAAGTGTCCAAGATGAACCTTTATAAACTTTAGGGTTAAATTAGGATTTGATTTCTTAAAATAATCTACTTTACACATGTTTTTCAGCCGCCTGTCCTGGTTAGATGGCTCTGGATTAGGATTCTCACTGGAGTACCCCACCATTAGCTTGCACGCGGTGTCCAGGGACCTAAATGCCTATCCACGAGAGCATTTGTATGTTATGGTGAATGCCAAATTTGGAGGTATGTATGGCATAATTTAAGCTTGAGCTTCCTTTGGTAGAATATTACATATATTTAAAAAGCAGTCTTTGATCATAAAGTAATATTCAAACCATTGACCTATTTTGGATAATAGTTTTTTAAGCAAAATTTCAGCTCAGTAAAATAATTTGGACACTGCTTTTTTACTTTATGTTTGCACTTAGAATTATTCAGTTATTGTAGATTTATATTTCTAATTTTTCCTCTTGTGTCTGTTTATTCCTTCTTTTTGTAAAGGCATTTATATTTGGCACCCTTAGAGGCTTGGATCAGTATACTTTGTGCTTCCACAAGTTTAGTGTAGAAGCTGGGTTCTTTTGTTTCATTTTATTACAGAAGTGGTTCTAANTTTCATGACTGGAGAGGGGGAGGAGTGCTACTGGCATCTGGTAGTTAGAGGCCAGGGATCCCACAAGGCACAGGACAGCCTCCCACAACCAGAAATTACCCAGTCCAAGTGTTCGTAGTGCCAAGGTTGAAAAGCCCTGTCTGTGGTCGGGTGGGTGGCACAGTCGGTTGAGCGTCCGACTTCGGCTCAGGTCATGATCTCATGGTTTGTGGGTTGAAGTCCCACATGGGGCTCTGTGCTGACATCAGAGCCTGGAGCCTGTTTCAGATTCTGTGTTTCCCTCTCTCTCGGTCCCTCCCCCACTCATGCTGTGTTTCTCTGTCTCAGTAATAATAAACATTAAAAAAAAAAAATTAAAAATTAGAAAAGCCCTGTGGTACAAGATTCCCAAGTTTTTTGCTGTTGGAAATAATTACACAGATTCGTGAAAGTGATGAAAGAAGGTGTAAGAGAAAAAAATCCATTTGGAGGGTTATGGACAGTGGGTTATAAGAATTTCAAACGAGAAATTAGGCACAAAATTAAAACTTGTGTTTATTTTTGTAAGTGTAACTAAATGAGAAGTTTTATACTATATTGTGTTCATTTAATTTTTTTTTTTTTTTTTTTTTTGAGAGAGAGACAGAAACAGTGCGAGCAGGAGAGGGGCAGAGAGAGGGAGACACAGAATCAGAAGCAGGCTCCAGGCTCAGAGCTGTCAGCACAGAGCCTGATGCAGGGCTGGAACTCAAAACCATGAGCTCATGACCTGAGCCAGGTGGGACGCTCACTCAACTGACTGAGCCAGCCAAGTGCCCCAAGATTTTATTTTTAAGCAATCTCTACACCCAACATGGGGCTCAGACTCACAGCCCCAAGACCAAGAGTTGTATGCTCTATGGACTGAGCCAACCAGGCACTCTTGACCTAGTTTTTATTTTATTTTATTTTATCTATTTTATTTTATTTATTTTTTAAAAAATGTTTTAATGTTTATTTTTGTGAGAAATACAGTGTGAGCAGGGAAGGGGCAGAGAGAGAGGGAGACACAGAATCCAAAGCAACTCCAGGCTCTGAGTTACAAGCACAGAGCCTGACGTGGGACTCGAACCCACAGACCGTGAGATCATGACCTCAGCCAAAGTCGGACGCTTAACCGACTGACCCACCCAGGTGCCCCCTGCTCTAGATTTTTCAATTACGAAATAACTTAAACATTGAAATGTGCTGAGAGTAATAAAAATTTTTCATTATTTATTATCTAGCATAAATTCCAACATTTTTTTTATAACTGCTCAAGTCTTTTAAAGAAATAAGATAGTATTAGTACTGTTGAAATCGTTTTCATAATTTCCCCATTTTGTTCCCTACTCTGTCTCCTGAGTTAAACATTATCCTAAAATTGGTATGTGTCTTTCCCTTCTAAGTTTTTAGATTTTTACTGAATATGTGCAAATCCACAGGCAATGTAATGGTTTTATGTTTAAAATTTTAATTGGGGGGCACCTGGGTGGCTCAGTCGGTTGAGCGGCTGACTTCGGCTCATGTCGTGATCTCGCAGTCCATGGGTTCGAGCCCCGCGTCGGGCTCTGTGCTGACAATTCAGCGCTTGGACCCTGCTTCCAATTCTGTGTCTCCTTCGCTCTCTGCCCCTCCCCCTCTCATTCTCTGTCTCTTTCTCTCAAAAAAAGAAATAAACATTAAAAAAAATTTTTTTAACTGCTGTCCATGTATAAAACATAATATGACTGGATTAGAATACATGTTTTCTTTTTTTAACATTTATTTTTAAAATTTTCACTAGTACATATAGTATTGCAGTAAACATTTATGTACAAACTCCTTGTGTGCATAATAGATACTTAGATGAGGGTAATAGGATATATACACCTCCAGAATAGTTGTAGCAATTTCTACTTCTACCAGTAGCATGTTCTACTTATCTTTATTGACCATTTGTATTTTTTTTCCCTGGCTACAGACTTAGGTGATTTATCTGTTGGGTTAGTTAACTTGATGGGCCTTAAGTTTTTTCACCTGTAAATTATTAGTGATAAATCACATCAGTGGATTATAAACTGCTACTGAACCCTTTGTTTCATGGTGAAAGGTAAAAGAACCAGATAACAATAGAACTATACTTGTCAGAGGCCTGACTCTTTGGGTCTCCTCACCCCAGCTATGACCCTGAAGGAGGCTTGGAATCCCTAGGGCTCAGTGAAGTACAATGTGACTAGATCAGAGAGCCAGTCCACAATCTTTTTTCTGAAGTAAGCATATTCTTATAATTTGAAGTAAAAACTATTGCAGTATTTAGATACATCAGTAAACATCCTTTAAGAAATTATTTTAGGCTTCTTTTTTCCCAAAACAAATGTACATCATCATTTAAATATTTTATTTATGGGGGTGCCTGGATAGCTCAGTTTTTTGAGCATCCGACTTCGACTTAGGTCATGATCTCGTGGTTTATGATTTCGAGATGTGCGTTAGACTTGCTATTGTCAGCACAGAGCCTGCTTCAGNAAATTTAAATGCCAGGTGGGTGCCTGGGTGGCTCAGTCAGTTAAGTGTTCAACTTCAGCTCAAGTCATGATCTCACTGTTTGTGAGTTCAAGCCCCTTGTCAAGCTCTGTGCTGACAGCTTGGAGCCTGGAGCCTGCTTCAGATTTTGTGTCTCCCCCCCCCCCCCGCCCCTCCCCTGCTGGTGTTCTCTCAAAAATAAAAATATAAATAAGGGTTTATGTATTTTAAGAGAAAGTGCTCGTGCCTGAGTGGGGGAAGGGGGCAGAGCTAGAGGGAGAGAAAGGATCCCAAGCAGGCTCCATGCTGACAGCACAGAAGGCTACATGGGGCTCGAACTCAGGAACAGTTAACCAAAATCAAAAGTCAGACACTTAACTGACTGAGCCACCCAGGCACCCCTAAACATCATTTAGAAACTTATTTTTATTCCCTTTCTAGAAGAATCGAAAGAATCTGTTGCTGAAGAAGAAGAAGAAGACAGTGATGATGATGTTGAACCTATTGCTGAATTTAGATTCGTGCCTAGTGATAAGTCAGCATGTGAGTTCATAGAATTGATTCTTTTCCCTTTATGCATCAAGCAGTCCCCACACCCCATTTACCTTTACCCTCTTTACCTCTGTTCTATTGCCTTTTCTTTATTTTAACATCTGCCATATCATTGAGGACCAGATATCTATTAATCTCAAAGGTTGTGAATGTAGTGAGAGTATAGGAGACACCATATTATTTGGTATGTTTTGTGAATGGAGAAATCTAGTTACTTTTATTGACATGATGCTGTTGACTTTGAATCTTACCAGATAGAGGGCAAGGCGTCCTGGCAGTTCCAAAGTGGATGATGCCAGGACAGCTGGGAAGAGCCCTGTCAACTGAAAAGGGCTTCACCCTGATAACAGCATTCTGACCAAGACTTTGGCTCTTTTTCTTAGAAAATCCAGCCAGGTGTGAAGAGATCTCAACATTATCTTGAAATGAACTCTTATTATTTTGTGACTTGTCCATTGCCATCAAGCACTTTTCAAGATTGATCTCCTTGGAATTTGGCAGGTTTTGTAAATAGTGTGACTCTGGTACATTTCTTGTCTACTCATTAGATTTATTTGCACTGGTGGTTATATTACTAAAATTGTACTATACACAGGCCAGAAAAGAATGTTGATTACAATTTAATTTCCTTGTTCAGTGGAGGCAATGTTCACTGCAATGTGTGAATGCCAGGCTTTGCATCCAGATCCTGAGGATGAAGATTCAGATGATTACGATGGAGAAGAATATGATGTGGAAGCACATGGTTAGTGAAACGGGTTCTTTTAAATGTGTGCGTTTCATTTTAAACATTTGTTTTTACTGAAGGTATGGGATTATAGTTTTTATATCCCAGATAGTGTGGTTATTAATAAAAGTGAATGGCACAATTCATGTCGAAGCCAGATTGGAAAAATTATGGACTTTCCAAGATTTTATTGGGGTCAGAAAATGGATAGAGATAAATGGAAGGGAAGAAAATGGTAGATTGGAAAGTAGATAGTTGGGAGAGTCTTTTAAGTTGATGCAGCTGCTCCCAGAGAATAAGCCTTCTCCTTCCACTACCTGAAACCTGTATCACTTACATCTTTCCTTAACAGACTCCTTCAAATAGCTCACTTCCCAAGTCATTTTTTTCCCAGAACCATACTTCACTTAGACTTTTCTCTTTGTCTCCCCAGACCAGTCGCTAGCCTGGTAGAGTCATGTAACCTGAGGAGCTTTCCATTCTCTTTTCTTTTCCCACCGCTCTCATGCCACTGATCTGGCTGTCCAGAGCCCTTCCCTCCATAGGTACCCACTTCCTGGCCTGAGACAAACTCGGTTCTGGAATTCTTCATGTATCTAAATACATCCTCATCTTTGCTCAGATTTTTGAATGATATATATATATATATTTTTAATCCTTTTTATACTTGCCGGAATTTCTGAGTTTTTAAAAGGAGCATTTATTTTAATCCAGAAAGAACCATCAGTACAAATTAATATCAAATTAATTTGCACTCATCTATAAAATTCCCATCTTGGGATAAGATAAGACTCCATGGCCTTAGGAACACCCTTTTTGCCTTCAAGTCCCTGGACATTTGATTTTTTTAATAATTGCTGTTTACTGAACCATTCTTTTGGAATCCCTTCTTATCCTACAGGGTAGATACATTTTCTTTGTGTCTCTAATTTCTACTGATGACTTACATAAGTGTATACGAAATAAATACTGAAACATATTTTCCTGGAAGCCTTTTTAAACTGTACCAATCTTCAGTAAATGCATTATTGATGATCCATTTTTTTCTAATTGTTTTATAATAGTTTAAAAGCATTTTATTTGTTTAGAACAAGGCCAGGGAGACATCCCTACCTTTTACACCTATGAAGAAGGATTATCCCATTTAACAGCAGAAGGCCAAGCCACATTGGAGAGATTAGAAGGAATGCTTTCTCAGTCTGTGAGCAGCCAGTATAACATGGCTGGAGTTCGAACAGAAGATTCAATAAGAGATTATGAAGGTGAGTATCCTTCTTTCTTTCAGTGTGAATGGTGAGATGGTCACTCGAGCAACAAGGGAAATGATAGAAAGATCTATACGTTCTTTTGAAAACTTAAGACAGAAATCTCAGAATTGTGCAACTTTTTTTTTTTTTTTTTTTTTAGTTTTATCCCCCAGCTACAAAAATAGTCTGTGCACAGTCAAAAAATTTTAAATGGGCACAAGCAAAGAGGAAATGAAAAATCAATATAATTATAATTGAGAGACATTAGTAATTTTTCTGTTGCAGATCCTTACAGTCTTTTTTTGTTTGTTTTTTTATGTGTGTGTATATATATGTGTGTGTCTACATATCAATGCTGCTGTTTTTATTTTTAAAATGAATTCCTACATGATTATATGAAAAACTAGGATAGTCACTTGATTTAAAGAGCTAGGGAGCATTCAGTAAACTTGGGTTCTTTTGTGACAAACTTCTGGACCTTAAACAAATGGCTTTCAGGATTATTTCAGTTGTGTCTGCTTTGTAAGCTTCTTTGTAAATATTTGCGCTGTTAGACTGGTTTGCTTTTTGAGTACCTATTTCAGTCAGAATATTGATGTATTCTTTTGGTGCAGGATTTTTCATTTAAATGACTTTCGATGGGGGCGCCTGGGTGGCTCAGTGGGTTAAGTGTCCGACTTTGACTCAGGTCATGATCTCATGGTTCATGAGTTTGAACCTCGCGTTGGGCTCTGCTGACAGCTAGCTCAGAGCCTGGAGCCTGCTTCAGATTCTGTATCTCTCTCTCTCTCTCCGACCCTTCCCTGCTCACGCTGTCTCTCTCTCTCTCTCTCTCTCTTTCAGAAATAAATAAAACATTTAAAAATATTAAAAATAAATGACTTCCAATAAATAAACATTAAAAAAAAAAAAAGAAAGAAACAGGGCACCTGGGTGGCTCAGTTGGTTAAGCATCCAACTTTGGCTCAGGTCATGATCTTGGGGTTTGTGAGTTTGAATCCTGCGTCGGGCTCTGTGCTGACAGCTCAGAGCCTGGAGCCTGCTTCAGATTCTGTGTCTCCCTCTCTGTTCCTCCCCACCTTGCACTGTCTCTCTCTCTCTGTCTCTTTTTTAATGTTTAATAAACATTTAAAAAATAATAAAATAAATGATTTTCCTGTTTCTTTACTGTTACTGTTATTCTTTAATTCTAGGCCCTGTCTTCTCACACTGGATTTATAATAGTAAATCTTTTGCCTTAATTATCCCTGCTTCCAGCTCACTGTGCCATATTTATCTTCTGAGAACACTCTGTGGTCACCTCTGTATAGAGGTGTCCCCTCAGTGATTGTCTGATACTCATATAAAATTGTAACTCTGAAGAGATAACTTTGCCTTTGCCCCAAATATCTCCAGTGTTGTTCCTACTACTCTCAATAGAACATTCGGATACCACTCTTACGTGCCAGGCCCTGATTTAAGCTCATTACATATATGTACTCCTTTAATCCTTCCAGGAAGGCTACTGTGATCCGTATTTTACAGGTGAAGAACCTGAAGCACAGAAAGATCATATAACTTGCTCGAGGTCAAATAGCTAATAGGTGGTGAGAGGATTAGATGAGCTAATATGCAAAAAGAATATACCAGGCCCTGTTATAAGCATTTCTTGCATCTTACGTGTATTTAATATATACTAGTATTTTATGTTGCTATAGAGTCTTACCACTTCTAATTTTTAGTTCAGCTAAGTTTCAGCAGAACGTTCTTAAAGAGAATTAGTATAGTTTTTCTTGTATTGGTACATGGGAGTTTCTGTCATAATGTGATCAGCATCCTCATGCACAGAGCATGTGGACCTGGGGTTCCTGAAATCATAGGGTATTTTAATTTGGAAGAGTTTAGGCTTTGGGTCACACTGTTACTCCTTGTGTATTCTTTCCATTTTAAGTCCTAGTCGGTGAGCCTCTAACAGACTAGGGTGAGATGGCTCAGATGATTTCTAGTGCTTTACTGAACTCTTGGCCGAAAGAATTCAAGATCTTACCGTTTTTTTCTTTTAAGGTAGGCTTAATCATGGAGCCCAGCGTGGGGCTTGAACTCACAACCCTGAGATCAAGACCTGAGCTGAGATCAAGAGTTGGACATTTAACCAACTAAGCCACCCAGACACCCCAAGATACTACTTTTTTTTTTTATTACAGTGATTGACTGGAGGGTGTCCTTGGACATTGAAAAGGCTTTCATCACTGATGGGGATTTTTTTAAATTGTAAAGTTCCTTATTTAATGCTTTATAGCAACTGATTTTAAGATCACAAACACTTTTTGCTAAAATGAGATTTTGGCCTTTGTTCCTAAGCCTTACTAGCATATTGAGAGTTGGCCTATATATAAAAGTTCTTCAGCCTATACAGTTAACCAGCTTCTAAAGTCCTAAGTAGCCATGTCTGTCTTTTTGCCATTTATTTATTTAGTTTGACCTGTGCATTTTAACTTTTAAAAATTTGATTTGTTTAAACAAATTTTTTAATAAAAATTATATATATTTCAGGTATGCCACAGGATGCTTTTATTTTTATTAAAAACTTTTTTTAGTTTATTTTTTTATCAATTTTTTTCTTTAATATTTTATTTATTTCTAAGAGAGAGAGACTGTGTGAGAAGGGGAGGGTCAGAGAGAGAGAGAGGGAGATATGGAATCTGAAACAGGCTCCAGGCTCTGAGCTAGCTGTCAGCACAGAGCCCAGTGCGGGGCTCGAACCCACGAACCGTGAGATCATGACCTGAGCCAAAGTCGGACACTTAACCGATTGAGCCACCCAGGTGCCCTTCGGTTTATTTATTTTTGAGAGAATGTGTGGGGATGTGGCAGAGAGAGAATCCTAAGCAGGCTCATGCCATGGGTGGGGAGCCTGATGCAGGGCTCATACCCATGAACCATGAGATCATAACCCACCAAGCCGAAGTCGGACTCTTAATTGACTGAGCCATTCAGCCCCATAGATGTTTTGATATACACAGTGAAATAATTCCTATAGTTAAGCTGATTAACATATCCATCTCCTCACATAGTTATCCCTTTTTTGTGGTGAGAACACCTGAAATCTGCTGTCTTGGTAAATTTCAATCTTTTTGCCATTTAAATACACCGTATCTACTTGTGGCATTTCAGTGCTTCATGTGCTTGTTTATGTAAGAAGTGTTTATTGAGTTTCTATGCCAGGTACAGAGAATACTGCAGTGCTTAGGAGAGATGAGATTATTGTCTTGATATCAGTGACATTCTTCTGTAGAGAAAAATAAGTTAACTAATTAGGCAGTTTTAGTACATTGTGATATAGCATTGAGTTTTAGGGGAAGCTTGAGAAGCTGTGGAATCAGATGCTGGACTCTTCACCCAGCCTGGATAGAGGGGCAAGCTTCATGGAGTAAGTGACACCTAAGTCCAGCTCTGAAAGAGGAATAAAAGTGACTTACTTGAGGGACGCCTGGGTGGCTCAGTCAGTTAAGCATCCAACTTCGGCTCAGGTCATGATCTCATGGTTTATGAGTTCGAGCCCCACGTCAGGCTCTGTGCTGTCAGTTTGGAGCCTGGAGCCTGCTTTGGCTTCTGTATCTCTGCCCCTTCCCTGCTCGTTTGTTCTCTCTCACTCTCTCTCTCTCAAAAGTAAATAAACAATAAAAAATAAAAAGTTACTTAGGTGAAGGGGAATTGCATACAGGTTGGGGCCAGGCGCAGGAAGAGAAACTCTTCTGTGTGGAGAGATGAGTTAATTTTAGATATTTTCTACATTTGTATGCCCCACTGCATGTCCAAGTGCTAAGGGACTCAGCAGAAGCCAGTTTGTTGTGGGCTAAAGACTTAAGGGGTGAATGGGAGGTGAGGAAGTAGAGAAAGCAGCTATAAACAACTCTTTCCAGAGGGGTTTTTTCCCGTTTTCCCCCCCTCCTCCACACTGTTTTTTCTCTGTGAAATGAGAAAAATAGATAAGCAAGAACCTCCCTCTATTTACATTGTCTTCTCTCAAAATTAAGTTTTGTGAGGCTAGGACTTTTATACCTTTAATAAGTGACACAGGAAATACCCAGCACAGTTCTGAGAGTGAACAGTTGGTGTCGCTACATTCAAAAGTTCTTACCTAGTGTTCTTTTGGTGTTGATGTTGAGAATTTACAAAGTAAATGTGAAATGTACAGGCGGCATTTTTCTTTCTTGGTTTGTTCCTTCAGAAGAGAAAGAAATAGCAGTTGTTACCAACAGAGGGCACTACCTTCCTTCTGGTGATGTATAGGTTGAACCTTTACCTATCTGAAGAGCTTAGTAGACTATTGCTCAGCAGTTGATTTTTTTCTTCAGATGGAATGGAGGTAGATACTACACCAACGGTTGCTGGACAGTTTGAGGATGCAGATGTTGATCACTGAAAATGATTTATGCTGCTGTGGGGTAAGTACTTTATTTTTTCCCTTGCCACTGAACTTGAAAATCATGAAAATAATTAATTTTTTATTTACCTAATTCTATAAAATTAGCAGTTTGAAAAAGTGTAAGTTATCCATTTATGAAATTATTGAGACTTAAGTGGTTTTTTTTCCCTAAGAAATCAAGGTCTGCAAACAGCGATATTCAGGTTAACATTTTCTGAGCACTTAGCACATCTTAAGCATAAGCACTGTGCTAGACACTGGGTAGTGCTAGGCATTGAGGCCTGGAAGAGTAACTCAGTCATCTTCAGTGAACTCAGGAGGAGGACATTAGCCTGATACTCAGAAATCAGGAGTGCCCTGGTAGGCTCAGGGCCTGGTTGGCTCCCTGGTGGGAACAGCAGAGCCGAAGATCATGTGCTCTTGAGTCACCTTTTCCCACTTGTGGTGTTTGAGACCATAACATGTTTGTCAGAAAACACAAAGCAGAGATTTGCTGCAACCCACTGCTATTCAGTTTAGGGCAGAAGTAGAAGTAATTCTAAACTGCATTTAAGCCTTTAATCATAATCTTACATCGGCCTCTCTCCTGAAAATAACGGAGGACCAAGGTCCTGGGCGCCTTAGTGTTCAGGCCTTAGTGTTTGGATTTGCCAAACTGTAAGTCCATGTACAGTTGTCCAAAAGCTATCATAATTTCCCAAGTTGCTATATACCTGCTTTTCTTTTCTTCTTTTCTTTTCTTTTTATTTAAAAGTGAGAGAGAGAAAGAGCATGGGGGCGAGGGGCAGAAGGAGAGAGAGAGAGAATCCTAAGCAGTCTCCATGCTCAGCGCAGAGCCCAATGTGGGGCTCAGTCCAACAAGCCTGGGATCATGACCTAAGCTGAAATCAGAGCTGGACGCTTAATCGACTGAGCCATCCAGGTGCCCCCATACCTGCTTTTCCTGACTGACAATCAGGAAGAGCTCACAACCAATTTTCTCTGACATGTTCTCAAGAGCTTTGCATAAAGTTTGTCCCTGACTTTGCTGCATGTTACTCTGAGAAATAAATTGTCCTTTGCCAGCTTGAGTATCTCAACTATGTATTGGATAGTAGCTGAAGATCATGTAGTTAGTTCATACCATACAGAGCTCTAAGACTAGTAATCCTAATAGGCCTTCCTTTGAAGCTGTAAGATTTTTACATTGTTAAAATTGTTGTCTCTCTTCCCCTTCTACGGTGTCCTTCTACTTCTGACCTGATAGCATTTTCTTTTTTTTTTTAATTTTTTCTTAACGTTTATTTATTATTGAGAGAGAGAGAGAGAGAGCATGAACATGGGAGGGGCAGAGACAGTGGGAGACACAGAATCTAAAGCAGGCTCCAGGCTCCAAGCTGTCAGCACAAAGCCCAGTGTGGGGCTCAAACTCACAAATCGCGAGATCTGGACCTGAACTGAAGTCGGATGCTTAACTAACTGAGACACCAAGGCGCCCACCCTCCCCACCCCCCAATAGCATTTTCTTGAATGCTGTCTGTCTTTGAGATGTTACTTTGCTCAGGTCCTTTATTTTCTTAAAGCATACAGTAATAATGTTGCAAGATTTATATATTTTGGCTTGACTCTTATACTATTGTGAGTCATCCAGTTGGGTTGTGAGATCCCTCCTTTTTCCATGTTCCATTTACCTTCCAAATTACTGCCGTTGTGAACATACCTTATACTAACCATGAAAAATAGTAAGGAATCTCTGCTTTTCTCTCAGGTGCTGCCAGTGGAACTATCAGAAAATAATGTCTTAGAAGTTCTGTGATTTATATCTCTTCCTTTAAATACTTTTTTTTTTTTTAACATTTATTTATTTTTAAGAGACAGAGCATGAGCAGGGGAGGGGCAGAGAGAGAAGGAGACACAGAATCCGGAGAAGGCTCCAGGCTCTGAGCTGTCATTACAGAGCCAATGTGGGGCTTAAACTCATGAACCACGATATCATGACCTGAGCTGAAGTTGGCCACTTAACCGACTGAGCCACCCAGGCTCCTCAAATACTTAATTTTTATTTCCACAGCATTTATTTCTGTCATTAGTAGCTATATAGTCTAAAATCAGCATTGTCTGCAGTTAGCTAAAATTATGTGTTCATATTACTGCAGCTCTGTTAACTTTAATTTTCAGATCTCACAATTCCAAATATCAGTACTTCACTATTATACTGTATGGGAAGTCTTTTGGTGCCAACTTAAGTCTCCTTCTCTCCTCACTTTCCTACTTACCATGTTTTTATAGCATGTTGACTTTTTCAGTTCAGTAAGGCGTAACTTAGTTACTTTTATGGAAACTGGAAAACATTTTTTGATCTTCTGGCTTTCACATCTTCTTGAAAAATAGACTATTCATAGAATACCAACCACTCTATTAATAAGGATAATGAGAAACTCATTTGTTATGTCACTCATAGTTATACAAATGAGATGTTACTGCAATTCACTGATGAGAATTCTTAGGATTCTTTGTAATGTAATTTTATGGTGAAATAGCCATAAAATGGCCACAGACTTTCTAATGAGCTGATGATTTGTTTTCTATTCATTTTATGCTACAGCTGGAGTGGAGAGATCGTTTATTTATAAAGTTTATACAAGTTCTTCATCTAGATAATTGACCTGAATTCCAAACAATGTCTGTAAATTTTTAATCATTTGAAATTAAGGAGTGGAGAAGGAATAATTAGAGTGTTTATGCAATCATTAAAAATTGCAAGATAGGGGCGCCTGGGTGGTTTAGTCGGATAAGCATCCGACTTTCGCTTAGGTCATGATCTCGCCGTTCGTGGGTTCGAGCCCCGCATCGGGCTCTGTGCTGACAGCTCGGAGCCTGGAGCCTGTTTTGGAGTCTGTGTCTCCCTCTCTCTCTGACCCTCCCCTGGTCACGATGTCTCTCTCTCTCTCTCCTAGAAATAAATAAAAATATTTTTTAAAAAAATTACAAGATAATGGAACTGAGGACCTCTCAGTGCCTGAGATGTGACAAAGGGGAAGTGGTAGAACCATAGCTCTACCACATGCCGGCTTCTGTGCCTTTGGACACGGCATATAACTTCTCTCTAATCCTCAGTTTCCTCATCTGAAAATGGGGTTGATAAACTACCTGGCAGAATCATTGGAAAGACTAAGATATAATAGATCTAAGTTCTCTGGCACTCTTGACTAGGCAATCAATAAATAACAGCTATCATCATCATCATCATGATTATTATTATTATAAACCCTGTAAATCTTTTGTTTTTCAGATTCTGCTCATAACTGTAGGAAAGAACTTGGTGCCTCTTCTACTGTGGAGTGGGTGTTGATGAAAGTCTTTTTCCTTCTCCAAAACTTACCTGAACCAGTTCTTTTTTGAGACAGACTATACTGAGACAAAAAGTTGTCACCAGCAGAAGAGACTATGACCTTTATTAACAAAGGTGAATTAACTTAACCAAGAGGGTATGTGTAGTTTATCATCTACGCCAAAACTTTCTGTGTGCAGGTACCCTCTGAATAGGCCTATAGTTCCAGCCTTCGTTATACGCATCTTCTGTAACTTGGCAGGCCTACGAAGGTGGACTATTTGGGAAGGAGGGAAGCTGAGTCTAAGATACATACGTTCAGAGCCTAAGGATCCCCTTACCCTTGAAAAAGAAAGACAAAGGGATCTCAGATCCTGTCCTCTCCTCCTTGTCCCCTGGGGTAAAGGGCCTTTTGACTAACTTGGGGCCTAGATCAGTTCATTCAGGCATCCTTAGGGAGCCTCTTGGGAAACATTCTAGCCACATCTACTGCCACTAACAAATGCATCAGACTAGCTTTTACTCCTTTTCACCACGTTTCACCAGTCTCTTTTGTTATAACCTCTTAGGTTACATTCTCTAATTTCTAACCTGTTAGGTCGGTTTCCATAACAAGTGAAATTGGGATGAAGTCCTCAGAGTACTTTAGAGGATAATTGTTTTGTCTTTAACAAATAAATAAACAAATAAATCTAGGTTTTCTATATTATTGTGCTTTCATTCTTTTTTTAATTTTTTTTTTTAATGTTTTATTTATTTCTAGGAGAGAGAGAGAGAGAGACAGCGTGAGCAGGGGAGGGTCAGAGAGAGAGGGAGTCACAGACTGAAACAGGCTCCAGGCTCTGAGCTGGCAGTCAGCACAGAGCCCGACGCGGGGCTCGAACCCACGAACTGCGAGATCATGACCTAAGCGAAAGTCGGACGCTTAACCGACTAAGCCACCCAGGCGCCCCTGTGCTTTCATTCTTGACTAAAAACATTAAAGAGAAGAAAAAATTTTTTTTCTATTTAAGACTGGTAAAAAACAAGAGTCTTAAGAGTTGGTCTTATTTTTGTTTGACTTCTGTTGAGAATATGAACATGAAATGAGTAAGAAAATGTATTTAGAATTTCTGCAAAAATTTAGGGCAAAAAGATTGAATGCATTTCAAGGGGTTTTTGCTTCTTGCACTTGCATCAGGAGTAATTTCTTATACTTATCAACTCTCAAGTTTTAGTTTTCACAGACACCAGGGTGTTTCTAAGGCTGATTTATAATTACAGATGTATACTTAGACTTTCTATACCCTTATATCACTTTTAAAATATGGTTAGAAAAGCTGTTCAGAATCACTTGGCTAATTAGGGACTAAACTTTAGTTTGTGACCGCTAAGTCTAGTGTTCTCGTTAGCAGTTTCACTTGGTTTCTGTCATTGTGCATGGTAGATTGGAAAAAGCTGAGTTTTTTCTCTTTTTTTTCTTTTTAAATTTTTTAATGTTTGATTTATTTCTGAGAGAGAAAGAGAGAGATAGCATGAGCAGGGGAGAGCCAGAGAGAGAGGGAGATACAGAATCTGAAACAGGCTTCAGACTCCGAGCTAGCTGTCAGCACAGAGCCCGACATGGGGCTCGAACCCACAAACTGTGAGGTGACTTGAGCCGAAGTTGGACGTTTAACTGGCTGAGCCACCCAGGCGCCCCAGAAAAAGCTGATTTTCTTTTTTCTGACCAGACCCTCAGAAATACCAAATTTGCAGGGCATCTGGGTGGCTCAGTTGGTTGTGTCCGACTTTGGCTCAGGTCATGATCTTGCGGTTTCTGGGTTCAAGCCCCGAATCGGGCTCTGTGCTCACAGCCAGCTAAGAGCCTGGAGCCTGTCTCACATTCTGTGTCTCCCTCTCTCTGACCCTCCTCTGCTCACACTGTCTGTCTCTCCTAGAAATAAATAAAACATTAAGAAAAAATTTTTTAAAAATACTGAATTTGCTACAGTAGGCAAGTTAAAGGGCCACTTGGAAATGGAAACTGAACTTGACTAAGGCATTCTCTGTATCAGCCACTGTCTTGGATTCTTTATATAGATTATGTATATAATCTTAACTACCTTAGGTACAGATGCTTTTATTATCCCATTTTATAAATGAGGAGGCTAAAGTGGTAAAATAGGTAGTCATACAGATAGTGAGCCATGATTTTTTTGTTTGTTTAATTTTAGAGAGAGACTGCCTTGAGTAGAGGAGAGGGGCAGAGAAAGAGAGAAGGAGAGAGAAAATCTTAAGCAGCCTCCATGGTTAGCACAGAACCCAATCTGCGGCTCGATCCCATGACCACAAGATCCAAAATCAGGAGTTAGATGCTTAACTGACTGAGCCACCCAGGTGCCATGTGAGCCATGGTTTTTAAGCCTATGCTCCAGAACACTATAGAACCTTCCCATCTGCCAGCAGTTGAAAGGAAGCAAATTCTCTCTTCACTGCAGTATTTTTAATGTTAAAATTTCAGTGGACGACATGGGAAGTTCCCAGATTTCTCTGCTGTTAGTCTCAGCAGCACTTATAATTCAATGCTAGACATTTCTCTCTTCTTCAGTAAACAGGGTATTCTCATGGGCTAATCTTAGAAATTCTGTTTGTCTTTTTTTGAAGTCATATTGTAATCATGACTTTCAGTGAAACAATAAAGTGTTCAACAAAATGTCAGGGAGATTCTGTGTACTGTTTCCTGTAGGCACTGCTGTGATCAGCTTGATATTGTAGGTAATGCAGTCATCTAACATGTAGAAGACCAAGCACCTAGTTCTGACTTGTTAGACAAGGTATTTAAATCTCTCTGGACCTATTTTCCTCATCTGTAAAATGAGGGGATTAGATTAAGTGACTTTCAAAGATTCAGCTGTAATAATAACATTCTATAATATTAGTTGCACATATAGCTTTGAGAAAATTCTAGGTGGAAAAGATCAGGTCAGACTTAAAAATGAAATTAATAATCAGCAAAGCATTTCTTGATTCTATTTGAACGAACTTTTCAGTGTTACTGGAATTGTTTGCCTCCTATTTCTTGATGTAGAGGAAATTTAAAGACAAGCCATGGACATTTTCCCCCATAATGTGAATCATCCAAAATATGCATTAAAGCTAGTGGTTGTGGTCATCTGTTCTAAATTCTGTCATTTAAAAAATGTATTTATAGGGGTGCCTGGCTGGCTCAGTTGGTAGAATATGTGACTCTTGATCTTGGGGTTGTAAGTTTGCTCTGTGTTGGCTGTAGAGATTAATTACAAAAAAAAATCTTTAAAAAAAATTAAAAATGTATTCCTAAAAAGTGGGTTTTCTCCTCCCACAGATCAGTTTGTCAGGTATTGATACTTTTCAAATAAACTTATTTTTGAGAGACAGCATGCATGTGAGTGAGCAGGGGAGGGGCAGAGAGAGAGGGGCAGAGGATCCGAAGCAGGCTCTGTGCTGACAGCCGACAGCCAACACCCCAATGCGGGCTTGAGCTCACAAACCACAAGATTATTACCCTGAGCCAAAGTTGGATGCTCAACTGACGAAGCCACCCAGGAGCCCCCAGATAAGCTTGTTTAATCTTTGTACATTGTATATTTTGAGATCTTGTTAGGATCTCTGTCGGTATTAGTAAAGATGAGAGATTATGCACAGATGGTCATGGTTATATAGCCCTTTACTTTTAGAAGACAAGGGTCTGTAAGAAGAACAATTAACTCAGGGCACCTGGGTAGCTCAGTCGGTTAAGCATCTGATTTCGGCTCAGGTCATGATCCTGTGGTTTGTGGGTTTGAGCCCAACATTGGGCTGACAGCCGAGAGCCTGGAGCCTGCTTCGGATTCTGTCGACAGCCGAGAGCCTGGAGCCTGCTTCGGATTCTGTCTTCCTCTCTCTACCCTTCCCCCACTTGTGCTCTGTCTCTCAAAAACGAACATTTAAAAAAAGGAACAATTACTCACTGTTCAGAGAGTTACTAGATTTTTTAGATAGAATCTGCAATGATTTAGATAGTATCCTTACTGTATAGCTCATTCTCAGGCAACTCCTGTTTTAAAAGTGTTTCTAGGGGCGCCTGGGTGGCTTAGTCGGTTGAGCGTCCGACTTTCGCTTAGGTCATGATCTCGCGGTTCGTGGGTTCGAGCCCCGCGTCGGGCTCTGTGCTGACTGCCAGCTCAGCCTGGAGCCTGTTTCGGAGTCTGTGACTCCCTCTCTCTCTGACCCTCCCCTGCTCACGCTGTCTGTCTCTCTCTCTCTCCTAGAAATAAATAAAAACATTTAAAAAAAAAAAGTGTTTCTAGGGGCACCTGGGTGGCTCAGTTGGTTAAGCGTCCAACTTCTGCTCAGGTCATGATCTCACAGTTCGTGGGTTCGAGCCCCGCATCGGGCTCTGTGCTGACGGCTAGCTCAGAGCCTAGAGCCTGCTTCAGATTCTGTATCTTCCTCCCTCTCTGACCCTCCCCTGTTCATGCTGTCTCTGTCTCTCTCTCAGAAATAAATTTAAAAAAATAAAAAGAAAAAAGAAAATAGAAGTGTTTCTAGAATGGATGAGTCTCTATCTGGTACCCATCCTCTTTGGCTAATATGTAGTAATTCTAAGCAGATCTCTTATGAGGATTAATAGAATTATTACCATTCCTTGAAGAAGGAGCTGAAACTGAAACATTTTCACTAGATCTCACTCAGTTCATGTATACATAAGTAAAACCATTATATAATAAGGGTGGGGGAATATCATAATTGCAGATGAGAGATCAGTCCCAACTTTTGGAAGAACAGTGAACCTAGTCAGAATTTTTGTTATTAATATAATTTTAGGAAGATAAAGAAAATAGGGGTGCCTGGCTGGCTAAGTCAGACCATGCAACTCTTGATCTAAGGGTTGTGAGTTAGATCTGCACATGTAGAGATTACGTGAAAACTAAATCTTAAAAAAAAGTAAAATAGAGATATATAACCCAAGGATAAGAAGGCTAAATGAAAGTGTATGGAGGGTAATTCTTAAGACTTTTAAAAATGATTATTTTGAAGATCATATGAATCACTAATAAACTTAGAACAAGAGTGCCTAGAAAATGGCTCAAAAAATGTTAAAAGTCGGGGCGCCTGGGTGGCTTAGTCGGTTAAGCGTCCAACTTTCGCTTAGGTCATGATCTCGCGGTTCCTGGGTTCGAGCCCCGCGTCGGGCTCTGTGCTGACTGCCAGCTCAGAGCCTGGAGCCTGTTTCAGTCTGTGACTCCCTCTCTCTCTGACCCTCCCCTGCTCACGCTGTCTCTCTCTCTCTCCTAGAAATAAATAAAACATAAAAAAAAAAGTTAAAAGTATTACACAATAGTAGTAATTCATTCTTTTCATAACAGAAAGAAGAAACAGCCGATGCACTGTTAACTCACCTCTTAGGATATATCTGAGAAGGCTGAAATTTAAAAATCCATTGAGCAATTAAAATAGATGTGATGAAATTTATGCATTTTCCTCATAGGACCTGGCCTTCCCTGTGGGTCTCTATCCCTGCTCTACAAACAGGTCTAGTGTAGTTGAGCATCTAGTTTCTAGGCATGCAACAGGCTAGAAAAGGTTAAAGGGGTGGTTGTATCAGGCATATCAGTAGCAGCAGTAAATAGCTGGCAGAGTTATGAAGAAAAGCAAATAATAGGTTTACCCAAAAATAATAGCAGTCTAAGCCTTTATAGTGTATGGTGCAAATATGAGGATAGTATAGTTAATTTATGTTCATTAAAGTGTAACTAAAATTATCCGCCTAAACTCTGGTTGTAAGTAGATCCAATTCTGGCTATAAGCAGAAAAAATTCCGTTGGAACACTATCTGGTAGCCCACAAGACAGACAGGAAAGCGGAAATAAACCAGGCTCATAAAAAGATTAGGAACTAGGAGTGGCCTACATAAGATGCTATGATTCTTCTGTTGCTTTTAGACTGATTTAATTGACTGCATGTCTTCTGAGTCACCACAGTCGTGGTTGCCATGGTCAAAATAAGAATATCTGGCCCCTTCAGCTTCTGTAGTGAGAGGGCACTCCTTTACCCAGGTATTCACAGTAGTGGATACCACTGTTCTACCCCAAATAGAAAGGATAGTTAGATGCTGGCTTGCAAAAACTTCTAGCTGTCTGCAGCAACCCTAAATCTTAAAAACAACAAAAATTGAGACTGTATATAATAAAAGTTTTTTATAAAAACTGAAGGGCACACTATTTGTCAAAATTAGAAGTGCAAATATTATTTGACCCAGAAACAACATTTAAAGAAATTTATTTTATAAATAAATTTGCACATTAAGAAAAGTCATATGTAAAGGTAATAATTGCAACTTTGTTTTGATTTTTAATTTTTTTTAAGTTTGAGAGAGAGTTAGCATGAGTGGGGGAGGGCAGAGAGAGAGGGAGAGAGAATCCCAAGCAGGCTCCATGCTGCCAGCGCAGAGCCCAGTGTGGGTCTTGAACTCATAAAACTGAGATCATGGCCTGAGCCAAAACCAAGAGTCGGATGCTTAATCAACTGAGCCACCCAAGCACCCCCCATTGCAACTTTATTTGTAAAAGCAGAAGATGGAGGACAGCCTCAGTGTCCATATAAAAGAAAAAGGGCTGGAGGTTACAATGGAGATTATACGTATCATCTACTTAGGTATATATACTTTAAAAAAAAAAATCCCTGGAAGAGAAGTGGGGGGCTGGGATAGGAGGGGGGGCTGAGGTTTTTAACCACTTCTAGGTACAATTGCATCTCCCCAAAAAACATGTTGTAGTCCTAACCCCCAGTATGTTAGAATGTGACCTTGTTTGGAGCTAGGTCTTTACACAGGTAGAGTTAAAGTGAAGTCATTAGGATGGGCCCTAATCCTATATAACTGGTGTCCTTATCAGAAGGGAGAATTTGGACACAGACATGGGCAAGGGGAGGCCATGTGAAGATAGAGGATTTTAGTGATGGCATCTATAAGCCAAGGAACACCCAAGGCTACCAGAAACTCAGAGTGAGGCCTGGAACAGATCCTTCCCTAGTGCATTTAGAGGGAGCATGGCCCTAGTGACACATTAATCTTGGACTTCTGGCCTCCAAAACTGTGAGACAAAAATTTCTATTGTTCTAAGCCACTCAGTTTGTGGAACTTTGTTATGGTCATACTAGAAAACTAACACATCGCCATGGTCATATATATATATTTTTTTTCACCTGAGGAATAGCCAGCTGGCTATATATAAATCAGCTTAGAGTTTCAAAGAATTAAAAATTTATAATTCTCATTCATTGTTTAAATGAGTAGCTCTGCAGCTAAAGCAGGTAAAGGAAAAGTTGGTTATCACTACCTGATTTTATAAATAACCTGTGTTCTGAAAGATGTTTAGCATATAAAACGTTAATGTAACATACCAAATACATGCAGCTAAGAAATAAAATTACCCAAGTAACAGCTGAAGATCTCTTTGTATTCCCCTGTTCTCCCTTCCCATCCTCCCCTTCAGAAATAACCACGGTCCTGAATTTGGCATTTATCATAAGTATGTATGTGTTTGCATTTTTGCTTCACATGTATGTAGCATCTAAACACTGTGTGGTATTGGGTTATATGTTTTTAAACATTCATTATTTGAATCCTTGCACTGCTTTTTCTACTTAGTGCATTAAAAGTTTTGTCCAAGTTGATACAGGCAGCTTTTATAGCACAATGCACCCATTTCCTTGATGGGCATTTAAAGTTCCAGTTATTGATGAAAGCAGTGCTGCAGCAAAAATGCTCGTGAATGTCTTATACACACGTGTGCATTTCTCTGTTTACGTAGCTTTCTCACTTTCCATTTTGTCTACAATAATGCATTTCCCACCAGACCCACAAACACTGATTTCTACTAATCCCAGAAACCGAAGATTTCATTAAAAACACAGTTCTTAACTTTGCTAGATGTTACTAAACTGTTCTCCAAAACAGTTGTGGCAATTTTCACTGCCATGTTAGGGAATAAAGATATGGATTATATCCTCATCGGCTTTTAATGTATTCAGACTTCATTTTCTGCCAGTCTCATGAATTTGAAAGTAATGTTTCATCGTGATTGTAGTTTCCATGTTCCTGATTACTAGTGAGACAACACCTTCCTGTTTTGTACATTGGGCTTTTCATATTTTTTGCCCAATTTTTAAGGTTTTTTTTTTTTTTTTACTGATCTCTTCTTTATACATTCTAGATACTAATCTATGGTGTCTTTTCATTTTGTTTACTATGTCATTTAAAAGTCAGAAGTTGTGGAATCTTAAATGCTTTTGCAAGGAAAATGATTCATTATGTAGGATATAAAATCTAGTTCTAGCATGCATTCTAGTACAGTTTTGCTACAGTGTATTTTTAAATAACTAGTTCACAGATAATTGCTAAATAGGGCAGTGATGTCAGTAGTCAAACTGACTTCATATGTAATTTTTCCTAAAATATTAAGAGCCTGAAGCCTGTTTCGGATTCTGTGTCTCCCTCTCTCTCTGACCCTCCCCTATTCATGTGCTCTCTCTCTCTCAGAAATAAATAAAACAAAACAAAAAAAAATAGGATCACTCAAGCATTAGAAATAGGAAGTTATTGGGGCACCTGGTTGGCTTAGTAGAGCGTGCAACTCTTGATCAGGGTTTGGGTTTGAGTCTCATGTTGGGTGTAGAGATTTAAAAAAAAAATCTTAAGAAACACCAGGAAGTTATTGCAGTAATCTAGCCAAAAGTAATTAAATAGAGGCTTGGACTAAACTGTGCTAGTAGGCCATAATGCAAAGCATGAAAGCCTTCTTACCCTAGAGAAGCATAGGTACACAAGAGGACATGCACAAGAAGCATCGCTTTAGGGATGGCTGGGTGGCCCAGCCTGTTGTGAGTCCGATTCTTGATTTCAGCTCAGGTCGTGATCTCACGGTTCGTGGGTTCGAGCCCTTTGTCGGGCTCTGTGCTGACAGCTCAGAGCCTTGAGCCTGTTTCAGATTCTGTGTCTTCCTCTCTCTCGGCCCCTCCCCCACTCATGCTCTGTCTCTCTCTCTCTCAAAAATAAACTATAAAAATTTAAAAAAAAAAAAGAGACGTTGGGCTTGAACTCATGAGCCGTGAGATCATGACCTGAGCTGAAGTTGGCCACTCAACCCACTGAGCCACACAGGTGTCCAATGAATTCTGCTTTTGAAAAGAGAAACTACTGTGGCATTTTTAAGTTCATGAGTCAAAGTCCATGATCCTGAACTGGCCGCCTTCCTGGGTAGCCTGAGCCGTTCAGTCCTGTCCGCAGGTGTAAAGAGAGCGACTATCTACAAGCTGATCATGAAACAGCACTTCTATTACGTGGCAATTTATCAGTTGCTTAATTATTACTCAAACAGATCTGATCTCACCCCATATTTTTTTACTTTTAATTCTAACCCTGATAATGGAATTTCCTTTGAAGAGAAATGCACTTAACCTTACTTATGGCCTGACCTTTTAATGAAAAGGAGACCTCATATAATAAAAGAAAGCTTCTAATGGAAGAAAACTTACAGGCTCTTTAAGCCTAACAAAAGAAAACAAAACAAGCTAGTTAATTCCTTAATAAATTTTAAAGGTTTTAAAGATTATAATAAAATTTTAAAGATTATAAAATCTTTAATGTTGCTTCAAAATCTTCAGTTTTACTTTAAGTCATAATGATGACCGAGAAGATTTTTTGTGTTGAAATAAAAGTCCTTTTGACCTCAGTCAGGGGAGCAAACCCCTCTGGACTTAGTTTCCTTATCTGGAAACTAAAATGGAGATTAAAAATACATGCCCTACCTATTACATAAGGTAGCTGTTAGGATCAAATGAGAATGTGAAAAATTTACCTCTTGCCTTTTGTGAGGGCTTTGTTTTATTCTATTAAAGAATTGCCTAAAGGTTGCGTAAAGCTAGTGAGATTG
Organism: Crocuta crocuta; assembly: GCF_008692635.1. NCBI lineage: Eukaryota > Metazoa > Chordata > Mammalia > Carnivora > Hyaenidae > Crocuta > Crocuta crocuta. Next base: position 704,470 of record NW_027530529.1, on the reverse strand, counting down.
TCTGTTTAAATATTTTAGATCAGAATATATTTAAAATTTAGGAGATCCCTAGAGTGTGAGTGGATATATAATCTACTTCCAAAAGCAACTTTCCTGTTGATAGGTGACACTGCTGATGCTATCACTGTGTGAGGTAGTGGCTGAAAAGTATCCTCTCTGGGTCTGTAAGCATGACTGGTCATACTTTGGTTAAAAATCCTGTTCATTCAGGTGATATCTGATACACACTCTTTCTTTGGTGCTACCATTGCTTCCCTTCCCTTCTCCCCCTCTGTTCTTTTTTTCATCAAAATTAATAATTATCACGAGATTTATATTTAACGTAATGCGTCGTCTTTTCTAGCAGCATTTAATACACACTCAAAAGAATGAATCTTAACTGAGAAACACAGGATATCTCCTTTTCACAGTAATTTCTTCTTCAAGTTTCAGTGATGAAAACTACAAGGCAGCCTCCTCAGAGGAAGCTAGACATTGATGAGTCCAGTGCAGCCAGGATGTTGAATATGAAGTGATAAGATCTTTTATCACCTCGAGCTTGACTGTCCTGTAACTTAGTCTGAGTCTTGGAATAGTTATTCCTTTTTATTAATACTGTGGTTGTTATACAACCATGGAAGGAAGAAGCTGAACATCAAAACCATCAACAATATACCTGAAAGACAAAACAAGAGTAAAATAAAAACAATCTCTAAGGAAGTTCATAATCACTCAGTGGTTATAATTTAAGATTATATACACAGAGGTTTGGAAAGCTATGTTTAAAAGAATCAGCTGCATCAATTCTACAGGAAACATGTAGATATTTTTTATTTGTGTGTGTGTGTTCAATAATACTATTTTCTAAAAATTTATTTAACTAACCCAAGCGTTTGACTTCAGCTCAGGTCATGATCTCATGGTTCATGGGTTTGAGCCCCACATCGGGTTTTGTGCTGACAGCTCAGAGCCTGGAGCCTGTTTCAGATTCTGTCTCCCTCTCTCTCTGCCCTTCCCCCGCTCATGCTCTGTCTCAAAAATAAATAAACTATTAAAAATTTTTTTAAAAATTTATTTAACTAACCCAAGTTAGTTAACGTATAGTGTAATAATGGTTTCAGGAATAGAATTTAGTGATTTATTACTTACATATAACAAAAGTGCTCATCCAAACAAATGTCCTCCTTAATGCCCATCATCCAAAACAAGTAGATGTTTTTTAATCTAACATTCTCAATATTTTTCTTTAGCCGTGAATCCTTAAAAACAGTGTGTACTCAGGGCACGTGGGTGGCTCAGTTGGCTGAGCATCTGACTTCAGCTCAGGTCACGATCTCATGGTTTATGAGTTCGAGCCCGATGTCAGGCTCTCTGCTAACTGACAGCTCAGAGCCTGGAGCCTGCTTTGGATTCTCTGTCTCCCCCTCCCTCTGCCCATCCCCTTCTCTGTCTCATCCCTCTGCCTCTCTCTGTCTCTCAAAAATAAATAAATGTTAAAACAAAAAAAAATTTTTTTTAAACAGTGTGTACTCAGTAAAGCTAAAAGGATCTAAACAATGAATTGAAAGGATAAATAGGGGAGCCTGGGTGGCTCAGTCAGTTGAGCATCCAACTCTTCATTTTGGCTCTGAGGCTCAGTGTGGAGCCTGGTCAAGATTCTCTCTCTTTCCCTCTGCCCCTCCCCTGCTCTCTCTCTCTGGGGAAATAAATAAATAAAAGGATAAATAGAAAGATCTGGAGTTCTAGTTCTGGCTCCATTACTGACCTCCTGAGTTAGGAACTCTGGACATGGGTCTCCATTTGCTCTTCTCTAAAATGGCAACACTGTGTCCCTCCATGCCCCAGACATGTGCTGGGAGAACAGAGTAACTGAAAGTGCTCAGTTTTCATTTAGAATGCTCATACTTAACTTTCTCCCTTCTTTTTACATCAATCACAACATTAAGAGCTTTTAGAGCTGTATTGAGCAAAACATCTAAAGCAGAAAATTTCAGTGATGAAATTTTACATCTTAAATGTAAAAGATGTTTTAAAAAGTCATGTATTGGGGTGCCTGGGTGGCTTAGTCGGTTAAGCATCTGACTTCAGCTCAGGTCATGATCTCACAGTTTGTGGGTTCAAGCTTCACGTCGGGCTCTGTGCTGACAGCTCAGAGCCTGGAGCCTGCTTCAGATTCTGTCTCCCTCTCTCTCTGCCCCTCCCCCACTCGAGCTGTGTCTCTCTCTCTCAAACATATTTGAGTTATTAATTATTAATAAACTTAAAAAAACTTTAAAAAATAAAATAAAAAGTCATGTATTAGTAAATATTTTTGAGGTCACACCAGGCAAATCTAACATGTGGCTATTGGTTGATTTTCCATGGGGCGTAAGGCTGGGCTCATGGCACTGTCTTGAAAGGGAAATCTGCCGTAATTAATGTTTTTATCTTAATATATTTAGCCTTAAAGCTCTAAATTAGTTTAAACTCAGATTAGGAATGCGTTTTGTCTCATGCACATTGGTATTATTTTAGTCCTGTTTGGTAAAAACAGTTTAACTAGTATTTGGATAGCTTAACATACTATTGAAAGATGAGTCTGTTTTGCGACCAAAGATTTTGAATGAAAAAAAAAAAAAAAAGAAACAATCCATATATTAATTGACCCACAAAATTTGACATTTTCTTTGAAATCAGAGCTAGAGTATATTACATTTAAAACTTTTTCCAAATTGCTCATTTTCATTTTATGGAATGGGTAAACTGGAGAATTAATTCTATATGCATTATTATAGCCACATTTCTAACATATATATTTTTTTAATGTTTATTTTGAGAGACAGAGAGAAAGTGTAAGCAAGGGTGGGGCAGAGAGAGAGAGGGAGACAGGACTCAAAGCAGGTTCCATGCTGACAGAAGAGAGCTCCATGTGGGGCTTGATGTGGGGCTTGAATTCATGAATCACAAGATCGTGACCTGAGCCAAAGTTGGACGCTTAACCAACTAAGCCACCTAGGTACGCCAAACATTTCTAATATTTTAAATTAATTTTGGGGAGATGGCAGGAGCCATTAGAGGAACTATAAGTACCTCTGCTATGAAGAAAAACAAAGTGTATGATTCCAAGAATAGTTTGCTTCCTGCTTGGTCAAGAACGGAAAGCTATCGGGGCACCTGGGTGGCTCAGTCAATTGAGCATCTGACTTCAGCTTAGGTCATGATCTCACATTCATGGGTTCAAGTTCTGCGTCGGGCTCTGTGCTGACAGCTCAGAGCCTGGAGCCTGCTTTGGATTCTGTGTCTCCCCCCTCTCTCTGCCCCTCCCATGATCATGCTCTGTCTCTCTCTGTCTGTCAATGATAAATAAACATTCAAAAAAAAAAAAAAAGAATGGAAAGCTATCTTGGGATGACTCTCCTCCGTCTCACTCAGTGGCATTGCCTAATGTGGCTTTTTAACAGGGTTGTGTTTGTTTTGATGCCTCATCTCTTACTTAGCTGTTTGAAGGACTCTTGTAAAACAACAATTTCTTACTTTTCCCATCCTTCTTATAGTCTGTGACCTTATTTCATTTGGTGCCATTCTTCCCAAAGGAAATGTAAACTTCAATGAATGACAGACGACAACGGCAAGCTAGAATTAAATATTCTAAAAACTGCCATTTATTCACATATGTCTCTTACCCACATCTATTGAAGGATTCTTGTATTGCTTTTCATTACTAAACCTCTTAAAGAAACATAGGAACATGCCTCTTCAAACAAAAGGCTGTAACATATTTCAGTTAAGTCTGTTTAGAAAAAAGCTAGGAGACCCTAGGCCAACAAAGAATCTTTGTATATTTTCAACAAGCTAATTCGGGCTAGCTAGGGAAAACTGCTAAAAAGTTTAATCCCAATGCCATTTCTTTTAATAAGATTGTTTTAAAGTTTATTTATTTTGAGAGAGAGAGAGAGAGCCAGGGAGAGTCAGAGGGAGAGGGAGCGAAAATCCCAAGTAGGCTCCGTGCTGTCAGTGCAGAGCCCCACGTGCGGTCTGAACCCATGAACTAAGACTTGAGCCGAAACCAAGAGTCAGATGCTTAAACAACTCAGTCACCCAGGTGGCCTCACCCCTCCGCAATGCCATTTATAAAAGATTCCTTGAATAGGAAGAAAAGAAATGAATAAAAGTGTTTTTTCTTTGGGTGTTTGGATTTTTTTGGGGGGGAGGATAAGTGGTTCCATAACATGTGTCGGTAATGGCTGTAAGTACTGTTACCTTCCTGTTTGGACTATGCTAACATGAACAGCATGTAATCTTTCCCCACTCTATTATTCTCTGGTCCATACACTTTCTAAAGGGTCCAAAGTGATTGTTCCTCTTTGTCTATCATGAGACTTTTTCCAGTATATTCTTCCAGGAAGAAGTTATTAAGTGATTTAGGCTAGAAAACATTGGTTAAAGAAAAAAATCATGGGGTGCCTGGCTGGCTCAGTGGGGCATGTGACTCGATCTCAGGGTTGTGAGTTCAAGGCTCATGTTGGGCATAGAGATTACTTAAAAAAAAAAAGAGAGAGAGAGGAAGAGAAGGAGGGAAGGAGGGAAGGAAGGAGGGAACAAAGTCATGGACATTTTACAAAAAATGTCATTACTTCTGATTTTTTTTCCTTTTATTAATTTTATTATTGTTCCTTTTAAAAATTATTTTGTAAAGTGCCACTTTTTAGTATTCTTTCAAGTAATGGATGAAATAATTCTTTAGTCATGGGCCTACTGTTAAAATAGTAGTTAGAGCACAATAACAAATATATAACATTAATAATATATGTGGATTGCAAATATGACATTTTAAGAGAATTTTTCAAGCAAAAACTATCAGGAGACCTGTCCAAATAGTGACCTTTATAGCTTCATGAACTTCAATGACCTTTTTAACTTCTTTTAAAAAAAAATTTTTTTTTTTTAATGTTTATTTATTTTTGAGAGACAGAGAGACCGAGTGTGAGCAGGGGAGGGGCAGAGAGAAAGAGAGACAGAATCTGAAGCAGGCTCCAGGCTCTGAGCTGTCAGCACAGAGCCCAATGTGGGGCTCGAAACCACAAAGTGTGAGATCATGACCTGAGCCGAAGTCAGCCACTGAACTGACCAAGCCACCCAGGTGCCCCTTCTTAAAATCAAGAGTAGAGAAAATTTTAAAGAAGTTACTGGAAAACACGAGTGATCTACAGAATTGAACAACAGCTTCCATCGTTAGCATGTTAACATACAGATGTTCTTTGATATTTTTCATGTTTAGATCTACAGATATCACGACTGAGTGTAACAGGTACTAACTGTGAGATAAAGGCATGGAAGGTGAACAGGAGGAGTCAGGTGTGATGGCTAGTCAAACCTGTTGTGCCAGTATTCCCATCTAGATATACCTGATTTTCTTTCCTTTTTTTTTTTTTTTTGATGGAAATGAGCAATAGGAAACAAAATGCTAACTGTGAACAAAAAGAAGGATGAAATAAAAAAGGCCAGGCGTCCTCACATTCATTTATAGTTATGATTTATAATCAGGCTTAAGAGAGATGATGAAACAAAATCAAGAACTGCTGGTAACTTATACATCTGTTTTATATATATTCCATATCTGTTTTTTATATATCTTTTATATAACTGATACAGATAGAAGTAACAGGAATACAATTTGTGGATAATTTTAAGACTATGTTTATTAGGTATCTATTGTTTCATGAGATGCTCTTCTGCAAGATGAGTCAAATTTTTTCTTTAGCAAGAAAGAAAGGTGGTTTTTTTTGTTTGTTTGTTTGTTTTTTAAGTAATCTCTACATCCAGTGTGGGGCTCAAACTCACAACCCCAAGGTCAAGAGTCGCATGCTTTACCGACTGAACTAGCCAGGCATCTCTGAAAGATTATTTTTTTAATGGAAGGTATGACTCCTCACTTTTTGGCCCATGATTCTGAGGGTTTCTTAATGTGGTATCATACCTGGAACTGACTACTCTTAATGAGGTAATTTTGTTTCTTTGTAGATAAAAAGTTTTAAAGGCTACTGCACAAATAAAGTGTTATTTAGGGTATGTTAACTACCTTTTTTGTTTTCTTTTTGTACATACTCTGGCTCTAGAGATTGACATGGTACAGTGACATTTCCTATCATATTTTAAGATACCGTAATCTTTTAATCATATTAATGAAAATATGCTT
>NW_027530529.1:681355-698121 GCF_008692635.1 Crocuta crocuta | reverse complement strand
ATCCTTCCCTAAAGAAGGAGCGAGCCAATATACTATAAAAAATCGAAGGAATGCTTCATCAAAACACTTGAAATGTAGTGAAAGTGCCAAAGCTGGATTAAATACAGCTCCTGTTAGACTTCCTCCTGTAATACATTTTAAGCAGAGTGATACCAAACCATATATTTTACATTTTCTTGTAACTAAAAATAATGGGGTTACTAGATGTGACTACCTTGTTTTAGGTATTTAAGTATTCTTATGCTATAATCTTCTTTTGCAGAAACCACCTTGCATATTATAGAGTATAAAAATAGATTATAGATTATAATATTCCAGCTATAAAAAAAGGGACATTAAGAGTTTTAATCCAGTGTTTTCCCTGTATATTATAGAATGCACATTGAAAGTTAATCTGCTCTATTATTGTTCCTTCAAGTTTATGAAATAGGAGAGTTGGCTGCCCATCTTAACATTCATCAATTTAAATGAATGGTAATAAAAATAAAATGAAAGTACATTTAAAATGGATACAACGCCCCAGAATCCTTTTGGACTGAAGTATATCTTTGTGTTTTAAGCAAAAGTCAAATGGACCAAAGAGTTATCATTGACTCTGTTTTTACTTGTCAACAGAGAGAACCCTGAACAAGAGAATGGCATGTGAAAAAAGTGGCTACTTAATTTTTTTAAATAAAAAGAGTGATTGTATATAGCTGGGAAAGATAAGCACAAATTCCAACTGTTGACTGCTTTTCAGGATTCATGGTCCTGCTCTGTACCTAGGTTCTCTGACATGGGCCTAGGAGTTTATACTTCTGGCCTCACGAGCAAGGGAGAGAAAGCAGAGGAGGCTGGACTTCCTGCCTGGTGGTGCCAGACCTGTGGCTCAGTTTCTCAGAACACACCCTAAGAATATTCCTGAGACAGTGACATTTCTGTTGCTTCTTCCATATGGAAGCTTGGACACACACATCTGCCTCTGACTCAGCCACAGAGACAGATCCCAAGATCTTCACGAGTTTTACCCTCCCATATGCCGCTAGAGTATATTGTCTTCATAAAATGCAGTAAAATTGGAAACTAAGTGACCCTTTCATAAGATTTCACTAATGAGGTTTCATACTTGATAGGCTGAAAACACTGAAGCTGTATAGATATGAACATGTGGCGCAGTGAACTAAGTTCACTCCGTGGCTAACAGTCTTTGCTAGCACACCAGCCTCACAGCATGATTCATATTAGTGTCTCAACAATTATAAATGATACCGTGTCATGAACCTTCAGGATCATTGTTGAATAAACAACCCCAGAATGTTAGACCTGCAACTGCCAGGGACCAACAGAATTGTCAGTTCAGTTCAATAAAAAATTGAGTTACTGTATAGTAGACATTATGGGCAAAAAGATATGTACTTACACAGGTCTTTACAATACAATGTAATATGAGCTATGATAATATAAGTGACCTGTGTGTTTTTCTTTTTTAGACATGGATCAGTAAAAATAGAAAACCACCGCCCTCATAATTAGCTCACTTTGGTGTTCCCATTAGATCTTCGTTATTTCCGTTAGGTCCCAGAACATGATCTATCAGTCTTCTACCATCATAAAATTCAAACTACTTCACTCTCCTCATCTTCTAATCCTCACATGTCCAAATCTGTTGAGTGAAAGCTGCTCCTCCTACCAAGAGGCAGAGTCCATTCCCCTCTCACAAATATGGACTGGCTTCACAACCTGCGCTGACAAATAGAAGGCAGCAGCAGTGATGCTATGCCAATTCTGAGCATGACAAGTGACGCTGAGTGAATTCTAGGTCTCAGTAAACCTATCAGCTTCCACTTTTTGCTCTCTGGGAACAGTGCCTTGACCATGTAAGTAAGCTGGTCTAGGCACCTGGAGGATAAGAGGCCACATGGAGGGTAACTGAGGCCCCTGAGATGACAGTTGCCACCAACTGCTGGAAACAGGGGTGAGGCTACCTGGGCTTTTCTATCCCTGCCAACTGCCCAGCTATATGGTCTCAGAGGAATTTCCTGTCTAACCCACAGAATCATGAAAAACAATAAATCATGATTTTAAGCAATGGGTTAACTGATACAGAAATTCTCTATCAGGAGTAGGTTCTGTGTCAACAAAAGCCCAAAATATGTGGCTTTGGCTTTGACATTTTAGATGATACAGCTTTTTTGGGGGACTGTTCTATGCATTGTGGGGTGTTCAGCAGCATCCTTGGTCTTTACCCCCGAGATGCCAGCACATCCATCTCCCCCACCATTGTAACATTTAAAAATCTCTCCAGACATTGCTGAGTGTCGCCTGGGGAGTTTTCCTGTTGAAAACCGCTGTTGTAGAGAACTACTGATACTTGTATACAAGCAGACATACACACAACATTGTTTATAGTAGCAAAGAACTGGGGGAAACCTGAGTGTCCCTTCATAAGAAGATAACTAAATAAGCTCCTTAATTTGGAATTATATTCAGTATTTTGAAATAATGAGAGAAATCTCTTTACTAATTAACATTGGTAGATCTCCCAAGATACCACTGAATGACCACCACCAAAAGAAGCAAACTGCAAAAAGTAAGGTATGATAACCTTTTATATTAACATGAACATACATAAAACAGTTTTATAGGGTCTTATCTGTATGTATAATAAATCACATAAAGAGTTTGGAAGGACACACACACACATGCGTGTGCAGAGGACTATCCTGGTAGAAAGAGCAGGCAAGGAGGGAGAGGGGACAGGCATGATGATGGCAATCAAAAGGCACTTTTAGTCTCATTGGTAGTGTTTCAAATTTTTACAAAAAGAACACATTCATGCATTGTGTAATTAAACATGAATTCATCTGGCACAGAACTAACAAAATGTTTTTGAAAAGTGTTACTATTTATTGACATCTGAAGGGGAGAAGACATAATAAATATATATTGAAGTAGTAGCAGCAATGGAAAGATAGAGCTGGCTGACTGCCAAGAGTCTTACAGGACAGCACGAACTTGGTGAAATCACCACAGTTAAAGACTGTGTCAAAGTCCAAATCCCAAACCTGGCAATTCTTGATGCTAATGTTTCTCAATACTCCTAAAAGGACTCGAATATGTCATAGAGAATTTGAGTCCTTAAAATCACAAGACTTGTGTATTAGCCAGAATGTCAATGAACTAATTTAGAGTGGAGGCTAGCCCTTTCCAGTGACCAGAATATTTGTGCCACGTTCTGTGCTAAGAATTTGAAACACATTATTATATTCCTCATAATGGTCCCAAGAGATAGATGCTATGATTCTCCATTTTAAAGATTAGGAAACAGGCCTCTATTAAGCATCTCTTCTAAGGGCATAGTACAACTTAGCCACTATATTAATAAATGTTTTGGATCTTTGTTTGAAGCTGTTTTTCATTTGTAATTTGGCACCTATTTCATACGGTTATTGTATTGAAAGCAAACACACGTAAAGGACTTAGTTTCCTTCTCCTTGACAAATAATCTTACCTATATTTTTCACGATTTAGAAGGACACCAAAAACTTCTGAATGTAGTGATGAAATGAAGTAAAAATACTACAATTTCTTCAAACAGTGTATTGGGCTTATTTTTAAAGCCCTTAGGTGTAAAATATAAAATGACAGATACATATTATTTCTTCTGCATGATTCTTTTTAAAGTGAATAGAGTATTTGCTAATTCATTCATTCACTCATTCCAAAAATATTATTTATTTGTAACAGGTGACACAATGTTAAGACCTGGTTATATGTGATAATGCATAAAACAATTTTGGTTTCTGTATTCATGAAGCTTACTGTCTAGTGAAGGAAGAGGTCAGGAAACAAGTATGTGATTAAAAATTCTACAAAGGAAGTGAATAGGTGCAGTAATAAAGACAACTTAGATGTGTAAAATACCAGATTTTTTTCAATGTCTAATTACAGTTGATCCTTGAACAACATGGGTTTGAAATGCATGAGTCTACTAATATGCAGATTTTTTGATATACAGTACAATAAACATATTTTCCTCATGATTTTCTTAACATTTTCTCTAGCTTATTATAACAGTATAGTATATAATACATATAACATACAAAATACATGTTAATCAACTGTTAATGGTAAGGCTTCCAGTCAATAGTAGGCTATGAATTTTGGGGGGAATCAAAGTTATACATGGATTTTTGACTGTGTAGGGGGTTAGTGCCCCTAACCCCTCCATTGCTCAAGGTTCAACTATAATTAAACAATGAATGCACTTCTGTCTTATCCTGTCTTATCCTGTTCATAAATTCTCCCCAAACCTAAATTAAGGAAGATTTGCTTGAAATTTACATTAATAGTTTTATAGCTCTAATATGTTAATAAATCACATAGCTTTTTTTGTTTTACTTTATTTGGGAAGACAATGAATACATGTTAAGTGGTAATAACATCAGTGGGCTCCATGGGCACATCAAAAGTCCAGGGTGCTAAATCAATAAATATAGAACCAGACACTTGGTCACTGGCTGTTGGAGGAGCCTGGGCCATGTTGCTGGGCTGTGATGTTCTGTAATCTTAAAATGCAAAACCAGTTATTTTGATGTGACCTTATCGGTGACTTCTCAGTGCTCTCAAAGTACAAGTGGTTAAAGAAACATCCCAGCACGCAACCATGTCAAATCAGTACCAATAATACCTTCAAAGTTAAAAGACCTATCAAAACAACTTGTAATGAGACCTGACTTAGCTGCCCCTTCCCCTGCCTTTCCTTCCCTATCCATTCTTAAATCCTTCCAACAAAAGCCTCACCTCTGCCTGATAAAACAGAAACTCAGCCAGTCCCAAGACCGTTCATTCCATCTGCAGCAACGCTGTTCTAAACTTATGTCACGTACATAGAAAATAATGGGGAGTGAAATGGTTTAGTATAGCAACACCCAAAGTGTATTCTCTTCCGTTACATACTCCGAGACAAAAGGTTCCCATAAGTTTGAAAACCTGTTCCACATTCTCCTTTTGGAGCTTCACAATATATAGCAGCATAGTAAAGGCTCCTTAAAGCGTTAATATTAGAAAACCTGTTTAATCCAGTGTTTGCCAAACTTATTTGGCAACAGAATCTTTTTGTAACTTAAAAAAATTGTCTTCATTATGGTGAATTATATATGACATAAAACATACCATTATGGTGAATTATATATGACATAAAACATACCATTTTAACCATTTTAAGTGTATATATCCAGTGGCATTAATAACTATCACTGCTACTGCCAAAACTTTTCCATCACCCCAAACAGGAAATCTGTACCTATTAAAGAAAAGTCCCTATTCCTCTCTAACCCCTAGTCCCTAGTAACCTCTGTTATACTTTCTGACTTTATGAATTTGCCTATTCTGGATTTCCTTATAAGTGGAGTCCTGCAACATTTGTCCTTTTATGTCTGGTTTATTCAACTTGGTATGTTTTCAAGTTTCATCCATGGCATAGTACTTATCAGAACTTAATTCCTTTTCATGGCTGAATAATGTTCAATTGTATGTACATATTTTTGTTACTTTTGAGGAATGCAGTGTAGAAATGCTGATAATGAAATGAGTAGAGCCTTTAATGTCAGTACCATGATTCTAGCACATTCTAGCTGTGTGACCTTGGACAAGACATTTCACTTTTGTGAGCCTCACTTTACTTAAAAGAGAATAATGTATTCATCAGTGAGGTTTTCTAAGGATTAACTAAGATAGCTCATATATATTTCCTATATCTTGGTATATTGCCCGATGAATATTCTTTTCTCCCTTATATTGGCAGAAAAGAAAGATACAACAGATGATCAATTTCTGTAACAGTGGTAACCCATAGTTGTCTATGGGGTTCTACCCCTGCAAACAGTCTCCAGTGCTCCCAGTACTTAACCCACTAGCCACTGGCCACTTGAAATGTGGCTACCGCAGCTGAGGAACTGAATATTTAATTTTAGTTCATTTAAATCTAAATAACCAGATGTAGTTAGTGGCTTCCAAATTGGCCAGCACAAGTCTGGACAAGAGCAGTGGTTCTCAATTCTAGTTTTATAATGGGATTATCTGGAAAACTTTAGAATACACCATTAATTACGTAAGTACAGAGCTAGACAGTGACATAACTTTTTGCCAGGGATGATTCTCTTCCTCCATGTTTCTGCTTTAGCCAACACCTAAAACTTTAATAAGTAAGCAGCTATTCACCAACCCCTCCAGTATACATATATGCTTCCCTCTCTTTTATACCTTTTATTTCCATCTGTGTCTACACAAAGCATAGTACTAGATCTAAAGGAGGGAAGATGGATTGGAAAGTCTTTCATTTTTATCCTGGGAAGCCAAGCAAATGTTTAGGAGTCCTTACACTGAGGTTTGCTTCTACTCATAGTTTAAATGGGCAGCAGACAGACCCTTACTAATAATTTCCTTTAATCAGATTCCTGCCTCCAAAACACTGTATATATAGTCCTAATGAAGCAACTTAAAATGACACATTTCATCATTTTGTTTTTTAGATTTTCTTGTTCCATTTAGGATATCCAGGTTATCCACTGCATATGACATCTGTCAAAGTAAACCAATGGTTTTCAAGAAATCAACCGATTTCTCAATTTATTTGTTTTTAAAAAGCATCTTAAATTTCAAGCAAGTTTTAATTTCAAAACACATCTTTCTTTATAGGCCACTTAGAAGTTCTTCTATAACTCAAGATGAATTGTTAAGGAAATAAGAAATGACTAAGTAATTTTATAGAAAAAGAACAAAAAACTACAGAATTTCTACTCCTCACTCTTACTACTAACCAATCATGTAGCCTGTGCTTTAAATTGAAAGGAACTTTTTAAACCCATGATCAGTTTTCAGTCAGAGTGTCAGGTTGGCATGAGGAAAGAGGTAGCTGATAAGTTATCTTTCTTCTCTACCATTAAAACAATCCCTTTGTAGGATATTTGAACCCTTGGCAATATCTTACAAGATCTCAATTTCAGCATAGTAAGGACTCCTGAATGGAGGATCTAGATGTCTGCACTACTGGTAAAGAACAGGCTGCAAAATGGTCAGAATAATGGGAGATACCAATCCTGACATCACAGAGGTGTAGGGCTTTCAAATGTATCTTGGTAATGAACTTAGAGCCTTGGGTCATAGAGGCTCCGGCCATGCCATGTGTTTTGTGGGAATAACAAACCTGCATAGACCAAAAAGGTGATGATTGCTGCCAGCAGGTGGATACGAAGCTTGTTTCGGACCTCCTGGGAGTGCAGCAAAGCGCTGTGGAAAATAAAGGAGCAGATGGCCTCTGTGATGATCGCTTTGGGCAAGTCCACTTGAATGGGATTCCTGCAAGCAAAGGTCCTCTCGCCGAGGTGATACTTGGTCAGCCCCAGACTCCACAGAATGCTTACGCAGGACCTGCTGCACAGGGCACCAATCAGCTGAGCCAGCAGTCTAACCGCACCCGTCTCGGGGGACATTCCCCCCAGCAACATCTGCATCATCACGCCGCACGGGTTGCTAGAGGTGCCCACCAGAGTCAGGCCATGCACCAACGAGAAGAAGTAGACTAGCGTCAGCGGCCAGGTGGAATGCGCGGGTTCCTGCTCGCTCAGCAGTTGCAGCTCATGGGTGCAGCAGCAGAGCTGGAAGGTGGCCAGAAACTCCAAGACGAAGGCGTGGGTCATCGTGAACCTGTGCAGCTGCTGCTGGGTGACCACGCGGGCCAGCCCCATGAACAACACGAGCAACAGCATAAACCCCAGCGAGGTGCAGCTGTCCTGCACCTCGGGCCAGAGGCCCCGCAGCGCGGTCATGGCTAGCTCCCGGACAGACTAGGCTGGCTGCTAGGCTCAGGCAAAGGCAGTTTAGGGGCGGGAGTCCGAAGTCCTCAAGTCCTCAGCCCCGCCCCCTCCTCACGCCCCTGGGGCGGACCGACTGGGCCAGAAGGAGGCCCCTGGGCGTCGCGCTGGAGGACTCCTCCCCCCTCCCCGGCTCGGAGCTGCGGTGTTGGGACCTGGGCCGGGGAGGAGGGGAGAGGTAGGGCGGCAAGGGAAGCCCTCCTAAGGCACTGGCTGAAGGGCCAACGGTCACTGGGAGACCGAAGCGCTCACACCCCCGCTGCCTTCTAGGGCGCGAGTCCGGCAGGGTGCGAAGCGACGCCGCGCGCTGGGGTCATTGCGCATGCGCGCGGGGGCCCGTGAGCCTTTGCGAGCAGCCGCACCAGGGACCCCAGGACCCCGGCTGGCGGTGAGGCACTTTCGCTCCGCATGGAATGGAAACGCACGCATTCGCTGCGATTTGACACTCGCGTTGAAGGGAAGACCTTGGTTTTCCTTCCTCGCTCCTAAACCGGTAAAACCGTCCGGCTGGGATGACTCCTAGAAATCGTCTCCGCCAACCACCTCGTTTTTATTAGTGAAGCGACTGAGAAGACGGGAGGTGACAGAGGTGGAGCACAGAGGCTAAGGGTGGTTAGCGGGAGTAGACTTTGGAATCTAGGGAACGGGCTTTGACCTGTGTGGACATGGGCATGCAACTGGGTTTCCTTGAGCCTTAGTTTTCCTCACCTACCTCACACGGTTGTGGGTCATAGGACCTATCTCATCAATTTGTTTGAAAAAGCATGAAGGGGCGCCTGGGTGGCTCAGTGGGTTGAACACTGGACTCTTGATTTTGGCTCAGGTCATGATCCCAGCGTTTTGGGGTCAGGCCCCAAGCCTGCTTAGGATTCTCTCTTTTTCTGCCCCTTTCCCCTGCGCACTCTTTCTCGCTCTCTTTCTCTCAAATAATAAAATAGAAAACATTTCATAAAATAAAATGAAAACACAAGCAAAGAGAACCTAGCTCGTAGAGAGTGTTCAATAAGTGCTAGCTTAAAGTCTGATAATGCCAGAGTCCGGGGGTCTTGCCACCGCAGCCCAGTCGCAACAGCGGCCCACTGTGAGTGAGCTGGGGGAGAACGTCAGGGAATCCTCCCATCTTGCACTTAGTCTGATTTTTTTTTTTAAAATTTTTTAAAATGCTCTGTTTACTTCTGAGAGAGAGGCAGCGTGAGCAGGGGAGGGTCAGAGAGAGAGGGAGACACAGAATCCGAAACAGGCTCCAGGCTCTGAGCTAGCTGTCAGCACAGAGCCTGACGCGGGGCTCGAACCCACGAACCATGAGATCAGGACCTGAGCCAAAGTTGGATGCTTAACCGACTGAGCCACCCAGGCGCCCCACCCCTAGTCTGGTTTTGAGCTGTGCCACAGGTGGCAGAGTTGGCGGGGGCCGGGGGAGGGAGGGGTGGAATGCAAGAAAGATGGGAAGCTGGCTCAGATGCCTCAGCCCTCTCCCACCTCAGTCTTGCTGCCACCGTGCTCTCTTGACGAGAAAGAGTCCACATCCTTAGGAGATAGGAACAAAAATTAGAGGAATAATTAGCCTGAGCTTCAAGTGATAGCACTTGGCAGGTGTTTTTAATAAATCTCTTCATCTTTCCTCGCCTTTCTCAACTTGTCCCTTTTCTTTACTCTTTTTCTTTTTTTTTTTTTCTATTTTGAGACAGAGAGAGCCAACGAGCACCAGCAGGGGAGAGGGGCAGAGGGAGAGAGCGAGAGCAAGTGAGGGGGAGACTCCTAAGCAGGCTCCACAGTCAGTGCCTGGACTACTGCGGGGCTTGATCCAGGACCTAGGAGATCATGACCTGAGCCAAACTCAAGAGCCGGAAGCTCAACCGACTGAACCACTCAGGCGGCCCCTCGTCTTGTCCTTTTATAACTAATGGAAGTTCTCTTTATAACTCCAAATTTTCTGTGGTGCCGAGAGACATTCTCTGAATTAAAAAATAAGTACTGGGGGTGCCTGGGGGGTTCAGTCAGTTGAGCGTTGGACTTTGGCTCAGGTCATGATCTCGGGGTTTGTGAGTTTGAGCCTCCCATGGGGCTTGCTGCTGTCAGCACAGAGCCCACTTGGGATCCTCTGCCCCCCTCTCAAAAATAAACATTAAAATAATAATAAAAATAAATACTTGCACAAAACACACAAACTTTGTAGAGAAATGAAGACTTTCCTTTTTCCTGTATTGGTGCCTGATGAAGAATTTAGAGTAAATTAAAACTAGTCACTGCCGTCCAAAGAGGTTGCTTTTCAATCAATCCTGTGAGTATAACCTTTCATTGCTCCCCTTTACTAAAAAGCCACTTGAGAATGTGACTGTATTTTGTTTACTGCTCTGCTAATAATTCACTTTCATTAGCAGGAGCCATGTAGAAAACTCAGTCTTTTGAACTTTGATTAGAAAATTTAATCTTATATATTGTCATTAAAGACTTTGGGCATTTTTTCAATTAGAGAACAAGGGCAGAAGAAAACCAATTAATTACTTGTAATTGAGTATTTCATATCACATAAATCAATCTCTATTTTCAGAAACAAAAAAATCACTACTTAAATTACCCTAATTCCTTCAGCAAAAACGTTTGTTGATATGGGTGACACAGCTGCATCTTGCAAACCCAGATCTTAAAATTCCAGTTCCCAAGACCAGTATCTTTGTGAGAAAGAAGGACTCTTATGTGGGTTGAGAATATAAGAGTCTGGCTTCCCGTGCAACTTTGGCTCAATTTTAACCACTTTGCTTCTAGGTGTTATGGAAGTATTCTGGCCAGGAAAAAATACAAATTTATTTTAGAGTGATCAAATAGTTACTAAGAGAAAATTCTTCTTTACAGAGGAAATTCAGTTGATAAAAGCAGAAGAATGATGGATTTGGAAAATCACAAATTTGCATCCCCTAATAAATCTTAATAAAGCTGCACAATTCATGTATATAAGAAAGTGGAAGACTAATGGTGAATTTATAAACCAACTGACCAACCTTAGCACCACTCAAGGTGGAGGAACTATATGTTCTATACCTCAAGTGCAGAAAAACACTTATGCAACAGTTTGCCTAAAAAAAACAAAGAAGCTATATCTAATCAAACATTTAAATGTAACTACCAGTTTACAGGAAATGCAAGGGTTAGAGGAACAAGTTAAATGACACCACATAGGGGTGCTGGGTGGCTTAGTCGGTTAAGCGTCCGACTTTCGCTTAGGTCATGATCTCACGGTTCGTGGGTTCAAGCCCGTCTCGGGCTCTGTGCTGACTGCCGGCTCAGAGCCTGGAGCCTGTTTAAGTCTGTGACTCCCTCTCTCTGACCCTCCGCTGCTCACGCTGTCTCTCTGTCTCTCTCCTAGAAATAAATAAAAAACATTAAAAAAATATATATTTTAAATGACACCACATAGAAGCAATCAGCCAAATCAAGAATGTGGGACATTCTACAGAACAAATGATTTGGCTTTCCAACCAATCAATAACTGTCAGCTAGGAGGGCCTAGACCTCTGGTCGAGGTCTTGGTTTCTAATTACATTCTCTAACAAAATTTAAATTCTCTAAAATTACATTCTCTAATTACATTACCAGGGCTCCTTGGAGAAAAACCTGATCCATGGACTGGGTTGTGAAACACAGAGGGTGAGCCTGTAATATCTTGCATGCCAGAAAGTAAGGAAGTCCTAAAACAAACAAACAAACAAAACCAATAAAAATTAAAAAGACACAGGAAACAACTGAAAGCTGGCCAAAACTAGATAGTTTGAACAAGATAAAGTAGTATTGGATTGTAACTCAAAGTGTAAATGAAATATCCAGGAAGCCATACTTATATACATAAATAATTGAATAAGGAGTCTGAGCATAGCTCTTTGCTTGTAAGTGTGAAGTATGCATATTGACTTACTTTCAAAGAGAATATTATGGAAAGGTGTGGTGGGAGAAAGATGAGAAAGAGAAACTTTGCAATGGAGAAACCTGATGAACAGTACCTCAGCTAAAGGATCATGGTTAACATCAACAGTGATGTCATGTTGACAGTATTACCCTTGATAGGATGTAATGAGAATGGCACATCTGGTTTTCCTTTCCAAAACACATAACCCCAATATAATCATGAGGAAAACATCAGAGAAATCCCAACTGAGGGATATTCCACAAAATGTCCCTACCAGTGTCCCTCAAATTGCTGAAGTCATTAAAAGAGAAGTCTGAGAAACTGTCATAGCCAAGAGGAGCCTAAAGAGATATGATGACTAAATGTAATGTATTGTATCGGGACTCCTGGCTGGCTCAGTTGGAGGAGCATGCAACTCTTGATCTTGGGGTTGTGAGTTTGAGCCCCATGTTGGGAGTAGAGATTAGTTAAATAAATGCACTTAAAAAATAATAAATATGGGTGCCTGGCTGCCTTAGTTTGTAAAGCACCTGACTCTTGATCTCAGGGCTGTGAGTTCAACCCCTACACTGGGTATGGAGCATGCTTAAAAAAATCCTTAATGTCTAAATAAATAAACAAACAAACAAATGTAGTGTCTTGGATGGGCTCTTTGGACAGCTAAATAACATTTGGACTTCAGTTAAAAGTAACATATTAATATTGGTTCATTACATATGATATGCTTCATACTAACGTAAGATGTTAATAATAGGAAAAACTGTGGAGTGCCTGGGTGGCTCAATTAATTAAGTGTTGGACTCTTGATCTCAGCTCAGGTCATGATATCACAGTTGTGAGACTGAGCCCTGCCTGCATCGGGCTCTGCACTGACAGTGACAGCATGGAGCTTGCTTAGTATTCTCTCTCTCTCCCTTTCTCTCTTCCCTTCCCTTGCTCTCTCTCTCTCTTAAAAATAAATAAACATAAAAAACAAGCAAACAAAAAAACAATAATATGGAAAACTGTGTGGGGCATATAACTTTTTGTGGTTGCAACTTTTCTATAAATCTACAACTGTTTTTTTAATATATAACTAAAATTAACAGTTTGCTAAAAATAAAATAATATCACATACATAGCATAGGAATTGCTGTTAATTTTTTTAAAATTAGAATTGGAACACCAGGTGGTTTTTAACAGAGTCTGAGTTGGCACTAGTGATTCTGGCAATGACAAGAGATGATAATCACAACTGTTTAGGAAAAAAAGCTTCGGCACAGGATATCAGTAACCTTAGGGCAGGTTTCTGTGGGCAGGAGCAACTGCTGAGTTTTTGGGCAGCTATCAGAGGCCTATCTGCCCTTTAAGACTCAACAGAACAAGATGGGTTTCTACAGAGCCAGAGCTGGGGCAGGCAGGAGGAAAATGGCAGTGAGGACAACTGTTTGCAGGGGTACCTGGGACTTCATAAAACCATCTGGGAGAAAATAAGGAAGTCTGGCTTTCCCGCGGAAGGAATGGAAGCAGAACTAATGAATTTCTGGTTTTGCAACGTTTGTTGCAGCCCTTTATTTACTGTGAAGGATGCTGTTGCCTGAAAAACAGGTCTACAAACTAAGAGGACTTAAGGTATCTCTGATGCTCTGTAAAATCTCTTAAATATAAAAATCTGTAAAACATGCACACACACACACACTCCAAATGCAATTTAACTGTATTTTTTTTAATGTAAAAGTTAAAACTAAGTACACAGATGCCAGAAGTCCCTTTTTTTTTTTTTTTTAATTTTCTTTAATGTTTTATTTATTTCTAGGAGAGAGAGAGACAGCGTGAGCAGGGGAGGGTCAGAGAGAGAGGGAGTCACAGACTGAAATAGGCTCCAGGCTCTGAGCTGGCAGTCAGCACAGAGCCCGACGCGGGGCTCGAACCCACGAACCGCGAGATCATGACCTAAGCGAAAGTCGGACGCTTAACCGACTAAGCCACCCAGGCGCCCCTAGAAGTCCCTTTCATTATACCTAATCTATTAGAAATACAAACCTCAACCAACTGGTTTTTCAACTTCCTTTTGTCTTTAATGATGGGACTCGTGGTTTTGAATGTATGCCTAAATTTCTGTTTTTGAATTTAACCAGACAAACCTGATTCTTGCCAGGTTTATCAACTCTTTGGATTCTAGGTATGGAGCTACCTCTTTCTGAATTTCAGTCCACCTAACTTCCTTTTCACTGTTCTGTTTCTGACACTCAACTGGCTATTTCGTCTTTACGCAGCCTTTCTTATAGTGTGTATTTTGACTGGCTCTTCTATGTTAAAAGTGAGATTTGCATTTTTTAGTAGGATAGCTCTTCCCATATCCCTAAATACAGAACAAAATCTAGCTGGATCTCTCAAGAGACACCCTAACCCCAGAACAAGACTTGTTCAATAAAGATTATGGACAGAATGGGTAATAGGCTTTTTATCACCGTGGAGTTTTCATTCATTCAACAAGTATTTATTGAGAATTAGTTAGGTGCTAGCTAGTACACTAGGCAGTGTAACAATAAATACTGTCTCTTTACTCTCGGTGCTTAAGCTATTGAGAAAGACAGGATAATATTAAACAATGTTTAAGTATTATGCATATTAAGAGAGGGGAATATTCAGCTGTCACCTCTACAGCTATGATTTTTCATCTTTTAGGTGAGGGAAGTCCTAGACTCCTTGCATTTGATCAATGTCATAGACCTTTGCCCCAGAAAACAATCATGCCCTCAAAATCTTGCCAATAATAATTTTAAGTTGTTTATGGGTCCTTTGAAGCCTTTCTGTGAACTCTGGGTTTAGAATTCCTACCCTAAATTAAAAATACCAAAATCAGATGAAACCAGAAGAAGCAGGAATCCTAAAGTATATGAGGGGGAAGATAGACAATGTGCTGAGGAGTAAGGGCAGCAAGAATGAAAAATAGATGTCCACAGCTTTATTTTACATGTGTTATCTCTAGCCAGCATACGTAATTAATGTTTCCTGGAACAATCCACTGTGGAGGAACCAGTGCCCCACCAAGTGAGCTTTGCCCTCCCATACAAGAACACTTTAAGAAGCTACCAACTCCTTCACCTTTACTGCAACATGATGGGTGGTAAGAGGTGCTACAAATTAAAACTAAGCAGAGTAAGGGGATGCACAGTTACTGGGATTTTGTGTGTTTGTGCTATTGTATATAGTTCTACAGAATATCAAGGAAGCCTCTGATAAAGTGATATTTGAGAAGAAAATTGTAGAAGTAGGGGAGCAAACCTTGTGGTTTTTCTAGGAGAGCCTTTAAAGCAAAGGGAGCAGCAAAAGGGAGGAGGCCAGTGGGCAGAGCAGAGTGAGCAAGGTGAGAGAATGGTGGGAAATGGGGTCAGAGAGGGAGTTGTGGTATGTGTGTCAGGTCTCCCAGGGTTGAGGTGAAAGGGTCAGGGGTAAGAGATAGAATATGAGGGGACCAGACTCTGATGGGATCATAGAATGAACACTATTAGTAGTGGGAAAACTCAGTGAAACACCCTAGATGTTTTACATTGCAATGCCCACAACAGCACAGATGCTGAAGTGGAAGAGTGGTTAGCCATATTGGATAATGGAGAGAGGCTTACTAAGCCTTATGTTAACAAGGTAAGGGTCCATGTGTATTAAATGTGGACACCCCCTCTGTGTGTGTGTGAGGGGGTGGGATTAGGGTGGAGCCCAAGAACTAAAAGAACAATGGGGAAAATACTTAGGGAGGTGATCAGAAAACAGAAGGCTAGGATGTCTTCAGTGGAAAGAGCTCAGAAATAAAGGAAAGGAAAAGGATCAGGAAAGAAGGGAAGGGAGTAAGGAACCAATACATGTCAAGTGTCCACAATTTTCCAAGATCTTTACATATATATTTTAACTTTGCTTTAAAGCAATACTAGGAGATGAGTGTTATTGTACCCATCTTATAGATAAGAAAATTTCAGACCCAGGAATGTTAAGTAAATTGACAAGGAAATACACTACTAGTAAATAGAAGGAGGGGCAACTTTATTATTTTGATTTCAGTTATTACCTATTTTCTTATGTTGCTGTACTTACTCATTCCTAATACTATATTTGGAGAAACAAAATGATGTTAAAGTTAGGAAGACAACAAAAGTACAAAGTGTTGGGCAGAGTTAGAAATTTGCTTATTGGGCTCTCTTCACTGTTGGATTACACACCTGGCCTTATAAAAAATGCCACAAGATGGCAGCATCTTACTCATTGGTTTGGGGATCACTCCGGTTCCATGGACAACTGTTTCAATAAAAATATTGAATAAAAAATATCAGTTATAGTCTGTGTTTAGAAACTGACCCATCTTGCTCAGAAATAGTTGTTGAGAAATAGAGTAAAACCTCCTAAGTTAAACAGGATAAAAGAAATGATTTCCAATGCTGTGTGGGAGTTATGGGAAATGGTAGAACGTAGTGGTCAAATTTCTGCTTGGGACGTCAGAGAAATATGTGTTAAAATTCTAGCTTTGACACTTATCTACATGGTATTGTGCAAACAAAAATCTTTCTAGGGGTGCCTGCGTGGCTTAGTCAGTTAAGCAGCCAAACCTTGCTTTCAGCTCAGGTCATGATCTCATGGATCGTGAGTTCACACCCCTCATGGGACATGCTGACAGTCTAGAGCCCGCTTGGGATTCTCTCCCTCTGCCCCTCCCCAGTTCACACACACACTCTCTCTCAAAATAAACATTAAAAAAATATCTTTCTAAATTTATTTCTTCATTTGTAAAATTTTTACCCCTTAAATTTATTGTGAATCTTAAATAGCACATAAAAAGCTCTTGGTGCATACTTGACACTTAGCGCTTAACATAAAGTAGCCATTATTTATTTATTTATATAATATTTATTGTTTTTCTCTATCTTTCTAATGTTGGAACTATAAGATACCTTAAAAATATGTAGTCTTTTTAAAAAATTTTAGAGAGTACAAGTGGGGAAGAGGGGCAGAGAGAGAGAAAGAGAGAATCTTTTTTTTTT
>NW_027530529.1:674452-681229 GCF_008692635.1 Crocuta crocuta | reverse complement strand
CCCACATCCATCAGTCCTCAGTTTTTGTCAGCATTCAAGAGTCTCTCATGGTTTGCTTCTCTCCCTTTCCCCCACCATTTCCGCCCTTCTTCTCCCCTTGTTCCTCCGTCAAGTTCCTCCTAATCCTCCTATACGTGCAAACATATGATATTTGTCCTTCTCTGCCTGACTTATTGAGAGAAAGAGAATCTTAAGCAGGCTCCATACTGAGCTTGATCCCATGACTCTGAGATCATGACCTGAGTCAAAATGAAGAGTTAGACACTCAACCAACTGAGCCACCCACCCAGTCTTGAAACCACCATAGAAACATAAAGATGAATGGAAATCAAGATGGACACACTAGTGTTTCAGCAAGGCTTGACTTAAAACAACAATTTTTCTCTTTCTCATTCTTGAAGCACCCCCCCCCCTTCCCTTCATTTGTTTTTCTGTAGAATCCTCTGTTCCAGGAACTTGGTGTTGATATTGACATCTTGCTGACTTCAGTGTATACTTAGGAATGAGGCTGGGATGGCGGGTGCCAGCGTTAGTCATGAAACCACCTTGAAGGCATAACGGCACAGCATGTACCAGATTCCACCCAGATCCTGTATTTTCCTATTAAACCCTCAGCCTTTTACCACAGGTGAGCTTGCAGTCTTGAAGGCATTAGCCTGCTGCAGCCTCATTTGCCTGACAAAGCAATAAACTGTCTTCCTTTTTTATGCTGAAACTCTGTCTTTGTGTTTCATATTTCAGTTCCAGAGCACAGAGGTTGGTTTATGACAACAGTCTAATGGTTCTCAACCTTGAATGCATATTGGAATCATCTGGAGAACTTTAAAAAATATGCTGTCTATAAGCTAGAGGCATCACATTTCCTGATTTCAAAATATATTTAAAGGGTACGGTAATTAAAATAATATGGTATTGACATAGAGACAGATAAATAGGCCAATGGATCAGAATAGAGAGCCAGAAGTAAACTCATGGATATACTATCAACTGATCTCTGGCAAGGGTGCTGAGATCATACAATGTGGAAAGGACAGTCTATTCAACAAATGTTATTGGAAAACTGGATATCCACAGGCAAAAGAATGAAATTGTATCCTTATCTTGTACTATAGACAACAATAACTCAAAATGGAGTAAAGACTTAGATGTAGGACCTGAAACAGTGAAACTTCTTGAAGAAAACATACAGGAAAAGCTTCTTGACATTGGTCTTGGCAATGATTTCTTGGGTATGACACCAAAAACATAGGCAACAAAAGCAAATATAGATGAGTGAGATCATAACAAATTAAACAGCGTGTGCATAGTAAAGGAAACAATCAAAACTTAAAGGCAAAGTACAGAACAGGAGAAAATATTTGCAAATCATTTATCTAATAGGGGGTTAACATTCAAAATACATAAGGAACTCTTCAAACTTGATAGCAAGAAAAACAAGTAGCCCAATTAAAAAGTGGGCAACATACTTGAAAAGATGTTTCTCCAAAGAAGACATACAAATGGCCATCAGGTACAGAAAAAGTGCTCAACATCACTAATCATAAGGGAAATGCAAATCAAAACTACAATATTACCTCACACTTGTTAGGATGTCTATTACAAAAACAAACAGAAGAAAGGTAAGTATTCGTGAAGCTGATGAAAAATTGAAGACTTGTACATTGTTGGTGGGAATGTAAAATGATTCAGCTACTGTGGAAAATAGTATGGAGGTTCCTCAAAAAATAAAAATAGGACTACCATATGATCCACAAATTCCATTTCTGGTATATATCCAAAAGAATTGAAATCAAAATTCTCAAAAAGATATTTGCACTCCCACATTCATTGCAGCATTATTCACAATAGCCAAATGTCCATCAGCAGATGAATGGATAAAGAAAATGTGGTTTATATATCCAATGGATTATTACTCAGTTTAAAAAAGAAGGAAATCCTACTATTTGTGACAACATGGATGAACATGGAGGACATTATAAGTGAAATAAGCAAGTCTCAGAAGGGCAAATACTGTATCCTTTCCCCTTTTATAAGGTATCTAAACTAGTCAAACGATTGGAAGCAAAGAATAGAATGGTGGTTGCCAGAGGCTGGGGGAGAGGGAAATGGGGAGTTGCTGTCAACTGGTATAAGGTTTCAGTTATGCTAAATGAATAAATTCTATTAATCTGTTGTACAACATATTGCATAGTTAATAGCACAGTATTGTGCATTTAAAAATGTTAAGAGGGTAGATCTCATGTTAAGTGTTTTTACCACACACCAAAATGAGACACTAACTTTTCTAGGTGATGGATGTGTTGATTACCTTGATTGTGGTGATAATGTCATGGTTATATGTATATGGTCAAACTCATCAAATTGTATGTAATAAGTATGTGAATAATTATATCTCAACAAAGGTTTTTGTTTTTGTTTTTTTTTAAAGTCTGCTGGCTGGAGTTCCAGCACCAGAAATTCCGATTTAGTTGGTCTGGGGTGCGGCATGGTCATTAGAAGTTTTAAAAGCTCTCTAGATGATTCCACATCTCTAGACCAATACCCTCACTGTAAAGATGGGAAAGAGAGTCCTGAAAAAGAAGTAACTTGCCTGTTGAAATGAGATCAAGAACTCAAACCAAGGTCTCCTGACTCTGACGTGGGTTCTCTCTAGCACATAACACTGCTTCAGACTCACTTCCTGGGCTTCCGCACAAACACTGCCCTAAATGGTCTCATGTCATATTTCCTGAACACATTGGGTCCACCCCTGTGTCAAATCCACAGCAATACAAGCTGCCATTGGAGTGCTTATTGTGTGCTAAACACTGAACAAGCCAGATTCTACATGTTATCTGTAATCCATACAGCAAGCTTTCAAGGAAGGCATGAGCATCCTCATTGGAAGAGGAGGAGGCTGATGTTCAGAGACTTGAAGAAACTAGCTGAAGTCATAGCTAGTGAAGAAAAGCCAGGATTTGATGCAGATCAACTGGACTTCAAATCTCTTTCACTACACTCCCTGCCACCTGTCCCCCTACCACCTTACCTTCCTGGGTTATTTCTTCCTCAAGAACCAGCTCTAGTTTCATTCCCTCCATAAAAGCTCTTCCACTGGAGACCACAGAGATCTTTATATTTATATAGCATTCATGACACTAATCACCCACATTAGCTATTTGGCAGGGTCTACCTCACATGGTAATTTCTTGTGTCATGTATATGATCTGTTTCCTTCTCCAGAAAGCTGAGAAGGAGAGGGACTTTCCTCTATGTTTCTGTCCTGGTCCTGCAGCTGTGTCAAGTTACAGTCACTGCAAGATCATAATAGTATTTAGTCTTTTTTAAGACTCTTCCACTGGGAGTATCTGCAGAAGGGAAACACCTATAGGCCCAAGTGGAGTTGAAAATTTGAATAGAGAAAGAATGGAGTTTTCCTCAGGCTTGGATTTATAGCAACATTTACAAGTAAGCCTCTAGGTGTCAGTAGAAAGCCTGGTTTTACAAGTGTGAGAGTCAAATGAAATCAAAATCTCAGGCTAGAAGTTTTTCTCATTGCAACCAGGAAGCTAAAGCTAGAATTCCCTCTCCAACATAACAACACCAAAACAACATTCCTCTCAGTCCAAGGGTCAGTAATGAGGCAGCCTCTTCTAGACCAATACCCTCTTCTAGACCAGCAAGAATGCTGTTCTTGGTTTTACGTGAAATTCTGCTTCCTTATAACTTGCACCAACTGTCCAAGGAAATTAGGTGGCAACAGCCCATGCACCTGGACCTATGCATGTAGAAGGCCTGTTACAGCTGAGTCAGGCCTTCTACTAAGATTGATTAGGATGTTGCTGGCACCATTGGAGGCCTTGCTGCTGTGGGCGGAGCATTGTCCACCCTCAGAGCATCAGGGAAGGAGGCAAGAGAGCAATACACCTCTGGCAGGTTACTATTCTCAACCAGGTTGCTATCCTCTC
Organism: Crocuta crocuta; assembly: GCF_008692635.1. NCBI lineage: Eukaryota > Metazoa > Chordata > Mammalia > Carnivora > Hyaenidae > Crocuta > Crocuta crocuta. The sequence continues at coordinate 677,282 of NW_027530529.1, read as the reverse complement.
TGCTAGACCCAGAGACGGAGAGAGTGACTCTTTTCAGCAGAGTCCAAACACTCGGAGAGACAGAAAAGCCCCCTTTTCACTCTGGTTTTCCCAAGGGCTCTTCCCAGTAGCCTGGTCTTTGCTTAGTCAAACCTATTCTCTCTTCTCAAAAAATAGAGATTTTCACTGTACTTTCTGGTCGTAGCTGTATTCCTGAGAAATATATAGAACAAATCCAGTGTCTCGTCTTCTAAGCATCTGAAGACCAAGATTAAGGCAGCCAACCAGCCACACATCCATCTATCCACCCATCTATTCATCTGTTCAACACATCTTTACTGGGACCTTACTATGTGCTGGGTACTGACTGAGTCTCCTAGTAGGCAGTTAATAAGTAGCAAATGGTATTATTAAAAGCCTGATGATTAAGTCAGTCACAGGTAAACCCACTCTTATGTGGTGGATTTTTGAAAAGGGAATGGAAAGGTAATGGACCTAGCACTTACTGAATATGAGCAGGCTGCCATGGTGTTAACTGCTTGCTTTACAATGTGTTATATTGTTGGAGACCTCCCACCATCTTCTGAGGTGGGTTACCTACATTTCCATTTTAAACAGGAGGAAGCTAAGGCTTAGAAAGCTTAAGTAACTTGACCAAGGCACTACAACCAGTAAGTGATGGACTGGAGTCTGAATACAGAATTCTGACTACAAAGCTGCCACTGTGGGCATCACACAGGAATCCTTAGGATAGCTGAAGCAACACCATGGTTGCTTCAGGCCATGTGTCTGAAATGAACACTTTTATTTTATCTTTTTATTTTTTAAGTAATCTCTATGCCCAATGCAGGGCATGAAATCATGATCTTGAGATCAAGAGTCTGATGCTCTAGAGACTGAGCCAGCCAGGCACCCCTGAACACTGTTTTAAATTAAATTAAGTTTTCTTTTCAAGCTTTCAAATAAGCCCCTCATTCTCTCTGTTGTATTTTTTAAATTAAGTTTACAAAGTGACTGCTTTGTTATTATTTTCTATAGAAGTCAAATTTCCTGTCAATACTTTTCCATTATAAACTTGGACACATGCTAAAGCATCTGAAAATAAATAGCAGTAATTTGGGCATTCATCAGTTTTCCCTCTAGAATTAGTTCTTTGATTATACTTCTTTTAATGGATAAATCACTGTGATAATATCAAAGAAAATTTTCAAGAAAATAAAAAAACATTACCCCAAATCTCGTATCCTAATACAACTTACTTCCATTCTAATTCATACCCATGTGTATATACATATGTTTTAATTATAAATCCTTAATAAATCTAGGCTATTATAGCTTCAGATGTTTTATATTTTGATTTTTTTTCACCCAGCTTTACTTAGGATCATTTACCCATGTGTCTATGTAATTTTCCTAATGATCCCATTTTCCCATTAAAAAAATTCTTTTTAATGTTTTATTTATTTTTGAGAGAGACAGAGACAGAGTGAGCAGGGGAGGGTCAGAGAGAGAAGGAGACACAGAAGGAGCTGTCAGCACAGAGTCCTACGTGGGGCTCAAATTCACGAACCATGAGATCATGACCTGAGCCGAAGTCGGACACTCAACCGACTGAGCCACCCAGGCGCCCCAGTTTTAAGGCCTTTGAAAATGAAGTTCAGGGATTACTGACAAGAAATATTCTCTCTCTCTTTAATTCATTATTTAAACAATCTGCTTAAGCACGACTTTCACTTTTTTGTTGTATCATTCAATGTGTTATGACCTGAAGAGGACAAGGGAAAGAGAGAAAAGAGGACAGGGAAATATTTTTGTAGCCAGCAGGACATTTTCTTTTTGGTTTTAGAGGTTTTTGGTAAAAATCAGATTTGCAATATTGGTATCACAGGATAATGGCCATGAGTTTAACTGGTCTTTGTTTCTTCTCAAGGCCTTAGTGTCCTGATCCATTTCTCCTGCTGACTGAAGCCCTCAGTGGAAGCTCCTGAAAACCTGTTTAGGCTTCTGTGAGTCAGTCAAGGATTTGCTTCGTGGAACAGGTACTTCTCGGTAACCCCTTCTTGTTCTTTCAACGCCTGCTATTTCTGGCAGCAAGCAAAGTAATGGAGACCACTAGCTGGTGGGTTTTGGTTTGTGAGTGCATGCATGCAATTTTTTAAAAATTTTCAAAATGTTTATTTATTTTTGAGGGAAAAAGAGAGAGAGCAAGAGATGGGCAGAGAGAGAGGGAGACACAGAATCCAAAGCAGGCTCCAGGCTCTGAGCTTTCAGCACAGAGCCTGACATGGGCTTGAACCCACCAACCGTGAGATCATGACCTGAGCTGAAGTCGGATGCTTAACCAACTGAGCCACCCAGGCGCCCCTCATGCATGCAATTCTGCAACACTGCATGTTGCATGTCATTGTATCTTTACTTCAGCTTAAAGGTTGTTAGAGCCATCAGGACAGAGACATGAATATAATCAAAGTTAGAGTTTTTCCAGACTATACTGTAGAGTCCTGATGATCTCTAAGGTTTCTACTTGGCAGTGTTCCCAGTCCCAGGATGGACAGGGGAATTACTTTGAGCCACTCTTCTGATGGTCCCCAGATGTGTACACAAGCTGCTGAGGAGTTGGGCCTGTCTAGTTATGCTTCTTGATCTGTAGATGAATTTTCTCTTGGTTTTAGGTAGGAGTTTAGACAGAAGAGAAGATGATAAAATGTTGGATATATTCATGCAAAATGAGCTTCATCAAAATAGAAGAAATATTAATTGCAAACAAATGATTAAATGTTTCCTTTTATTTATTTTTTAAAGATTTACTTATTTTTGAGAGAGAATGCAAGTGGGGAAGGGGCGGGGGGGG
>NW_027530529.1:611604-674336 GCF_008692635.1 Crocuta crocuta | reverse complement strand
GGGGGGGGGGACAGAGGATCTGAAGGGGTCTCTGTGCTAACAACAGTAAGCCCTATGTGGGGCTGGAACTGATGAACCGTGAGATCAGGAACTGAGCCAAAACTGGATGTTCAACTGACTGAGCCACTGGGGTTTCCCTAAATGTTTCCTTTTATCTTATTTAAAAAAATTGTTTTGATGTTTTATTACTTTTGTGAGAGAGAGAGACAGAATACGAGTGGAGAAGGAGCAGAGAAAGAGAGGGAGACACAGAATCTGAAGCAGGCTCCAGGCTCTGAGCTGTCAGCACAGAGCCCAGCATGGGGCTCGAACCCATGAACTATGAGATCATGACCTGAGCCGAAGTTGGACACTTAACTGATTGAGCCACCCAGGCTCCCCATGTTTCCTTTTATATTAAAACAAGCAGAATTCTTTTCTGGGTTGATTCAAGCTAAACACTTCAGCCAGATGGAACTTCAGTAGGCTGTTGATATTTATGGATTTAACATTCAAGGTTGATCTTTCCTGAGTAAGAGGCAGTCATATATCATTTTGCTGAGATCCAAATTTGTATCCTGTGCACTCAGATATGGACATGAAGAAGCAAATCATTTAGTTGGTATGTGACCTAGCTGATGGTCCATCCCTCACATCACATAATGGCTTTGTAGCTACATACTCAGTATTATGTATGAATTTTTGTGGAAGAAATGTAAAATATAGTGGTATATGACTATTTGGGGGTTCTCAAAGTTTTTGGATATATCTTTCAACACCATTAAGGTCTATCATTTTATAATTATACAATTATTTCCTGGCTCTGTGTCTTTGGATTTTTACTCCTATATAGACTGCCTATCCTTCCCCCATGGTCAACTATTAAAATTATGTCTAACAGGAGCATCTGAGTGACTCAGCCGGTTATATGTCCAACTTTGGCTCAGTTCATTATCTCATGATCTGTGGTTCGGGCCCTGCATTGGGCTCTGTGCTGACAGCTCAGAGCCTGGAGCCTGCTTGGGATTCTGTATCTCCCTCTCTCTGTGCCCCTCCCCTGCTGGTGCTCTGTCTCTGTCCCTGACTCTCTATGAAAAATAAACATTAAAAAATTAAAAATAAATAAAATTATTTGTAACAAATGTATAGCCTCTCTCAGTGAGGTGTATCCTGATTATTTTCCATTAACACAATCTCTCTCTCCTTTGATCTTCTTAGAATTTTATTTGTACCTCTTCTTGATGCAAATAAAATTTGTACTTTTAAAATTTTATATGACCTTGGATAATAACGACCTATGTACTTCATTCTATTTATGCCTGTGAGACTATATCATCTTCAGGGTACATCTGAGTCTTATTAATCTGAGAGACCTTCCCCAGCAACTGCTCTATTTCCATAAAGCCTAGCACATTGTCCTCCTTGTGACGGGGGCCAATAGATATTTGTTGGGCTGAACTGGGGTAAAGGCTGTTATAGGCTTTCTGTTATAGCAAAATAAATAGACATCTTATAGATGATAGTTTTTGCTGGATGTTGCTAGTTCTTTTGATAGTGACCTAATAAATAAAACCAGATTGCTATGTTCTTTTAATAACCTAACCTGGGGATATATGTGAGCTCAACAGCTGCTATAATATTAATGTTTAATATCCTTTTCATCTTCTAATTTGGCAGTTTTCTACCTGGTCCTGTTTTCCCTTTCTCAAATCTAATTGTTATTCATGCCTCCTTTCTATTCCCTTTCTCATTACATCATGTTGAGATCTCAGAAAAATAGAACACATGTTCTAAAGATCCAAGTCCAAATGAAGAGTTGACTTAAATAGACTCTCTCCTATTCAATTTACCAGTTTAGCATCTATATCTTAGAGGGGGCACCGGGGTGGCTCGGTCGGTTAAACATCTATATCTTAGAGCAAATTCTCTAGATTATAGAGCCTGGGGTCAAGATTAAAGTGCTGATTCTTTTTTAAAATTTTTTTTGATGTTTTATTTATTTCAGAGAGAGAGAGAATGAGCAGGGGAGGGTCAGAGAGAGAGGGAGACACAGAATCTGAAACAGGCCCCAGGCTCTGAGCTAGCTGTCAGCATAGAGCCCGATGCGGGGCTCAAACCCATGAACCGGTGAGATCATGACCTGAGCTGAAGTCGGACGCTTAACCAGCTGAGCCACCAGGCGCCCCAAAGTGCTGATTCTTTTGTGTGTGGGGGGTGGGGTGGGGCAGGTACAAGCTTAGGAGAGTAAAAATGAAGGAGAAAGGCAAATAGTTCAGTATGATGTGTTACCATGATGGCACTACTTTCAATAAGCCATGATGAGAAATAGGTAACTTTGGTAAATTCTTTGAGCCATAGAGGTTCTTTGTCATGACCATAAGGAGAAATCCCAAACTTGAAGTAGTCTGTAGAAGGGAAAATGAGAAAAATTATCTGTCTACCTACTTTCATCTCTCATTTCCCATTTGTCAAGCTTTCCCCACAAGAAGCTAACTCTCCTGGGGCGCCTGGGTGGCTCAGTCGGTTAAGCATCTGACTTCCTCTCCGGTCATGATCTTGCAGTTCGTGGGTTCGAGCCCTGCGTCAGGCTCTGTACTGACAGCTCAGAGCCTGGAGCCTGTTTCAGATTGTGTCTCCCTCTCTCTCTGACCACCCCCCCCCAACTCATGTTCTGCCTCTCTCTGTCTCAAAAATAAATACACTATAAAGAATTAAAAAAAAAAAAAGCTAACTCTCCTGTACTTTTGTGCAACTTCCATGGTGAATTACCTGGTCCACTGATACCAGCTACAGAAGCAAGATTTCATGCTTTGTGCTACGACATTTCATCTAATCTGAGAGTGAGGAGAAACCAGTACAGATGAGACGGTGTGCAGGTCATGCAGTTCTGGAACTTCTGTTGTGACTCCAGGGACCTCAGCAGAGGTGGCAGCAGCCCAGCAGGTGAGAGATGCCTTTGGAAAGAAGGAAACAGTCGAGGGAAGTAAAGTTGTGTGCCATACACAGCCCACTTCTTCCTTCTCCCATCTCTTAAAATGAGTCATTCTTTGTGGTTTCATTTTCAGACTTCTTGTGTTCTCACGCTCTAAGATTAACTGTTTTCTACACACTACTAATCACCAAGTTGATATCTGCAGCCCAGATCTTTCTGGTCTAGATACATATATATGATGACTTACCTGTCAGTATGTGTGGGTGTTCCACTCGGGACTTGAGGATGTCAGGAGTTCATCCTTTATCTGCTCTCTCCTCCAACTCCCACCAAACCCACTTTTCTTCCCGAAGCCCTTTCTTGGTAAATGTCACCAAACCAAGAACCTAGCAGTTCTCCTGAATTCCTTTCTTCACTTCAGATTTCATACCTAAAGAGCTAGTATTGATCTTTGTTCTTAAACATCTCTCAGATCCAGACCTCTTCTCTGTTTTCACTACCATTGTTTTATTTCAAAACTGTAATTGCTTCCTAAATACTCTCTCTGCCTTTGAATTTGTCTCTTTTCAATCCATTTTCCAAACCAAACCTGCAATTATAATTTTAAAAGGCAAATCACCATGACCAAATATGATTACTCCATAGATATAAGAAAAGTTCAATGGTCAAAGTACCTGTTTACATAATTTATGAAATCAATGTAGAATAGATTATGTATTGATCAAGGATGTCAAGGAAAAAAATCATAAGATCATCTTAACACAATGCTAAAAAGTTTGATAAAAATCAACATACATTTTTGGTTTAAGAAAATCTTAACATGTTAACATGTTAAGGAATATTGCTCTCAAATCAATAGCCAACATTATACTTAGCAATAAAACATTACAAGCATTTCCATTAAAGGTAATAATTTGATTGTCATTACCATTATTTAAGATTATTCTGAAGTGTCAATTGATGCAGTAATGACAAAAAGAAATGAGAGAGGTATAAATACTTGATAGGAACACAAAATTATCATTGTTTGAAAACTGTATGTTTCCTTGCAAAACTGTTAGAATGAACAAGAGATTTCAGAAAATTTGGCAATTATGAAGGAAATATTTAAAAATTAATAAATGTATCAGCAATAATTAGTTAAGAAAATTAATGGAATGAAGAACCCATCTATCATGGTAATAAAAAAATCAAAGCACCTAATAATACACTTAATTATAAATGTGCATATCTATAAAACTTTACCACGAATCTAAAAGGAGATTTGAATAAAAGGAGAGCCATACTACTGTATTGGAAGATTTAATATTGTAAAGGTATTATTTTTCTTCAGGCTAAGCCTATCAATTTTAACATAATCCCAATAAAAATAACTTTTTTTATAATGTGAAAGAAATCTATTTAAAAGTTTATTTTGAAAAATGTTTGCACTAGTTTTCAGTGAGTCAGAATGCTCTACTGCCTTTTCCTTACGAAAGGATTGAAGTCCTCCCCTGCCCTGTGCCCTTCCTCTCCAGGAGGTCCTGCCTGTGCTCGCATGTCTCCCCAGCTCCCAGGATCATGCTGTTGAGATGGACACACTGGCTGTAAACCCTGGGGGTAACCCTCCAGTCATGATGCAGACTTCAGGGTGTCTGGTGTAAGATGCGAAGTAAATGTTTTGAACAAAAACAAAAGAGAAAGAAAAAACAAAAAAGAAAAAAAGAAAGTCAAGCACATCTTTAGGAAGAGTAATACCAAAAATGTCTTTTCCTACCAGATATTAAGGTGAACCAGCCAGATACAATAATTAAAACATTACTAAGTAAAAAGTACACTTCAGAAATTAGTACATATATAGAATGTGTGCCTCCTGTTGGTGGGGGTGTTAAGATAACTCTATCACCATGAAAACAAACCCAAACTCACACAGTACACAAAGATACATTCCTGAAGGATTAAAATTTGTAATGTAAGAAGGAGAAAATACAGGTGAATATCAACAAAACTTCAGAGTGAGTAATGACTTTCTAAACGTGAAGCTAAAAGCAGAGCTCATAAAGGATGATAGATGTGATTGTATAAAAATGTGAGTCTTTTACAGCAAAATTCACCATAAACTAAATTAAAAGACAGATGGCATTATAGGAAATATCCTTAACCAAAGTTCATATCCTTGATGTTCAAAGACCCTACAAGTCAATAAGTGAAAAATAAAACTGTATAATTGACCAGAAAAGGTATTTTACACAAGAAAAAAACCTCAAATGGCTAATAAACATAAAATAACAATGGTTAATAGATTCAGGTACCTTCAAACATTACTGGGTACCTCAATTCATACAGTCCTTTAAGATAATGCTACTACTAGGAATGTACAGTAAAGAAGTAATTAAGGGTATATATCCATGTGTATAATAAGGATATATATGCTCTTAATAATCTTTAATATATAACAGGGCACTGTCTATAATAATAAAACATTGGAAACAACCTCAGTGTCCAAAAATAGACAATGTATGCAGCCATTTCAAACAATATAGAAGAATAGGAACAAAAAATATCTAAGGAAAGGTATTTAAAGTAAGAAAGCAATAATGGAAATGCAGCCAGTAGGGGGAAAGTTATTAGTTGGACAACCTGGCACTAGAGTTCTGATAGGGAGAAGCTCTTTTGACTTAGCAAAATTGCTTAGGAGCTCTTTGCATTTGGAGTAAAGCCATGGGAGCCTTGAATTGCCTTGTGCAAAAGGGAATGGGAATTGGTAATGAGTGCTTTGGAGTCTATAGCAAGAGGAAATTGAGAAAGATAGGGAAGGGGGGAAGCCAGCAACTGGTGCTGTCACAGTGCCACATGGAGGGATGGCCAATGATAAGAATGACTAAGGGACTCAGAACTCCTCTCTGAAACTGTTTCAAGTTGTTCTCCAAGTTGGGCTTCAATACAAGCCATCCTCTGTTGCCCCAAAATTTTTAAAAAATATTTGCTAATACACCACCTTGTTTAGTTAGGCCATATTTGGGGGGAAAGAAGGGATTGGAGAAGTGTAGAAGGGAAAATGTGCCCAAGAGGTGAAATAAGGGGCAGAGATCAAGGCAGAAAATCAGACCTAGAGGCAGTCAAAGGGAACACACCCCCACCTCCATCTCTAACCCCCGCAAGAGCCCTCAGAAATATTGGTAGGGACTTGGGTTCCATGTCATTCATAGGATAGGGGTTCAAGCAGAATTCTTTTACATCTCAAAAGTTGGGGAGGAGAGACCCCAAAAGGTTAGAGGACCCTGTAAAGTACATGGAGAATGAGGGTGGGAAAACTCAGAACAAAAACTGCTTAGAAGGTTACACAGCAAACAAAATGATGCTAAGATTATGAGCAATATTTATTTTTCTCTTTTACTCATCTGTATTCTGATTGTTCCATAATTAATCCATATTACTTGTGTAATTTTTAGAAATCAAAATGTACTGAGGTAGAGGGCTGACTGGTGGTGGCCAGGGTTGGGAGAGGGGACGATGGGGAGTGCCTGCTTAATGGCTATGGGTTTCCTGTTGGGGTGATGAAAGAATTTTAGAGCTAAAAGTGGTAGTGGTTGTACGACATTGTGAATGTGCCAAATGCTGCTGGGTTGCTCACTTTAAAATGATTAATTTTATGTTATGTGAATTTGACTTAAATAGAGAAAAAAGAAAAAACATCTATAGAGGAAAAAATATACAATATGAATCAGACTCTGTCACTCTTCTGCTTAAAATCCTTCAGGGACATCCTAACTCTTTAACATGGCAGACAAGGCTCTTCCTGCCCTGGCCCTGCCCCTTCTCCACCACAGCCACCCCCTCCCCAACAACCTTACTCTCTAGCCATACAAAACCATGTGCAGTGCTCTGAAAGAGCCTATTCTTTCCTGCATCCATGCCTTTGTATGGGCTTTCTTTTCCTGGAATGCCCTTCCCCTAGTTACTTTCCACTCATCCTTCAAACTCAACATCTCCTTTGAGAAGCTTTCCCTGATTCCATAGTCAGGGGTGCCTCCTCCCTGTAACCCAAGAACCTTTGGGACATTTCCCAATTTTTTTACATTTATTTTTTTATTTTGAGCAAGAGCGGTGGGGGAAGGGGAGAGAGAGAGGGAAAAAGAGAGAGACTCCCAAGCAGGCCCTACACAGAGCCTGACTCTGGGGTTTCTTGAACTCACGAACCATGAGATCATGACCTGAGCCAAAATCAAGAGTCCGATGCTTAACCAACTGAGCCACTCTGGGGTCCCATGGGACATTTCCCAATTTCATCAGCATAGAAGACTGTGAACCCTTGGAGGATAGGGCCTAGGCCTTTTCTGTCTTTAGCCTCAGAACCTGGCACAGGACAGAAACCATGATAAATGTGAAATGAATAAGAACAAACTTAGAATCATTGAAATTGACCACCTTTACCCTGGGCATGAAATTGAAAATGATTCAGAGATGTTTAACTGGCTTTCTATGACATTTGTCACAGAAGAATGGGGGATCTTTTCTTTTTCTTCTGACTTTTTATGAATTATTTAGGAATTGAAGCATAGATCAAAATTCCAAATAACAAGTTAATAAAAATGTCAATCTAAGTAGCAAAATGGTCCCAGATGGGGCTTAGAGGCTTGCAGAATACTGATGGTCTCAGGAAAATAAAAATCAATTATTCAATAAAGCTCAAATAAAATACAATAGAAACTCAATTACTTTCACAAAATGTGAAAACAAGAAAAATTCATGATGGGTAGTAGAGAAAAGATTTTTTGGATATTTTTCCCCAAAACTAAGATATAGTATTTCTATCTTAGGATTTTTGTTAAAAAATACCTAAGCCTTACAGGATTTTAAGTGGTCCTAAACCCCTAATGAAATAATGGGTATAGGCAAAAGCCATCAATGAGTACCAACACTATTAGGTGGAAGGTTGATGAGGAATTTTATTACCTGAATAAAACCTGACACCCCTGAACCCTTATTCAACCTTAGCATTATTGAAAGTGGGACAGCCAGACAGTAATTGCCTCTTGATAAAATGCAGTAGGAAGTACACATCACCATTTAAGACAAAGTCTTGCCAAAAGGATTGAACCTGAATTTAGAATATGATGTCTCGAATTACCAGTTTGTGAGAAATATAAAGAATAGAGAAGCCTGTTAAATGACACCATAAGGATCTAAGAAATCAAATCGAGAAGATGGGAAAGTCTGTAAGACAAAGGGTTCCATTTCTTCAATAAATGAGTCATATGAAACAAAAGGAAGGGGGAAATCATAGATTCAAGGAGATAAAGATTCAAGTGATATAAATTTGAATAACCACAAGAAGATATATTTGAGACAATCTGGGAAAATTCACATGGTTTGAGTGTTGATAATATTTTATAAGATTCTTTTGTTGTTTATTTTTGAGGTAGAGAGCATGAGTGGGAGAGGGGAAGAGAGAGAGAAAGAGAGGGACAGAGGATCCAAAGTGGACTCTGTGCTGGCAGTAGCAGGCCCAATGTGGGGCTTGAACCCTGGAACAGTGAGATCATGACCTGAGCTGAAGTTGGATGCTCAACTGACTCAGCCACCCAGGTGCCCTGGCTGTTGATAATATTAAGGAATGATTGTTAACTTTATGTGTGAAACTGATATTTAACACATCATCATGTTTTTAAAAAATTTTTCCTTATTTTTAGAGATTGAAGTATTTATGGTGAGATGAAATGATGTCTTGAATGGTATTAAAAAGATTCCTAAAAAATATGTGTTGGAGGTAGATGTAACAATGATACAGAATATTAATAATTTGCCCCTGAATGATAATGAGCACATAGATTCATTACACTATCCTTCCCCATTTGTGTATTAAAAAATAAACTTAACATTTAGTAGCCATGTAGCATTGTTAATAAGTCCATCTACTGAGTCAAGACTATGTCATACTGAATGGCATTGTTGAACCAAAGGGAATGTCTTGGGCCTTGAAGTCAGAAAGCCCTGGGTTCAAGTCCCAGCTTTACTACTTACTAGCCCTGTTACCTTGAGTAAGTTACTCACTTCCCAGAATCTGTTTTGTCATCTGTAAGGGGGGATAATATTACCCACTTCAGAAAGTTGGAGGAGCAAGTAAGTAAAGTGTCCAGCACTTGCCCAGCTCAGAATAAACACTCTGTAAGTGTTAACTACCTTGTAATAATCCAGTTATTTACATCATTTATTGTTTTCTAAAGCATAAATTTAAATAATTCCAAAGTTGATGGATTAAAAAGTGAAACTTTCCCAATTTCACTCTCCAGAGGAAGGAACTACCATTAACAGTTTGTTGTTGGTTTCTTTCCAGACTTTTTCTTTATTTCTGTAAATATATAAAAGTACATTCATTCATATACATATGGTGTGGGTTATTTTTAAACAAAAATGAAATCATGTATTACATATTGTTCTGCAATTTACTTTTTCCACATTGTAATATTCAGCGTGTCTCTTTTTGTCAGTTCATGTGGCTCTATACATGTGATTCAATAAGTAATGCTGTTCATATGCTTTTGCTCCCAGGAGTGAGCATTCTTGTGAGCTAGAATCTTACAGCAGAATTGTTAGGTCAGAGGCACGTGTAGTATATCCATCTTGATAGTACACAAAATGGTCATACTGCCACTCCACAAGTTATTGACTTACTTTCACGTTAAGATCTGTTGTCTATACACTTTTTAAAAATCTTTTTAATGTTTTTATTCATTTTTTGAGAGACTATGAGCAGAGGAGGGGCAGAAAGAGAGGAAGACACAGAATTTGCAGCAGGCTCCAGGCTGTCAGCACAGAGCCCGATGTGGGGCTCGAACCCACGAACCGTGATCATGACCTGAGATGAAGTCGGACAACCAACCAACTGAGCCACCCAGGCACTCTTATACATTTTTGAGTTGCCTGCTGGGAGATACTGCCCTTTCCGGTGCCACTTATTTCTCAACAGCACTGAAAATGTTTGAAGATAAATGTGTTGGATTAGCAAAAATCAGCCTCATGGAAAATAGTCGGGCTCCATTGTGCTATTTGTTCCCATTAGAGAATAATGCCTTGCATGCTGTTTTCAAGGCTGAATGTAGCGGTGGATTGAATAAAATAAATGGGAGTCCTAGTTTTCTTTGTGAAAAGCCAGTGAAGATTATATGAGGCAGGATCCTGAAAGAAAGCAGGGAATAAAAGCTCCTCTCAAAAGAGGTCCCAGCGGATCGCAGCTGTGAAAAGGTGGGTGAGGAAAGACGGAGGAAGTAAATCCTGCCTCAGTTCCCCGGGAAGTTCAAGATCTCACTTTTCCCTTCTGTTGTTTTAGTGACTTAGAGAGGACACATCCAGAGAAAGATGGTTTTGAGAAGAGAAGTCCAAATGGAATCCAATTTGGCCTTACTTATGTAAGAGCACCTGTCGTGTGGTATACAATTGTCCCAGGCAGAACTCCTAAGAAAGACCACTTTGTAAACCATCCTGCTGCTGTGGGGAGGTCAACAATTGTCCTTTGTCCGTGCAGCCCTCCCATCACCCCGCTATGGAATTGCTGGTCCAAACTGCTGCAGTAAGGTTTGGGCAAGGAGAAATTATTCCATTGTCTTTTAGAAATTAGATCAATATGGGTGATGTCATTCATGATTTCCTTGGGTTCTGGCTGTTCCTGGTGTAAGAAATCATGTGCTGCCCCTTTGCTGCATATATTTCTCTAGATCCACAAGCAATATGGGCACATAGAAAATGACCCGTGTCAAGTGAGACTCTACTTAAGTTCCAGAAATCTTAATTTGTTTTTAGGTGAAGTAAAATCAACATTAAGTATAGTGATTTCTAAAATAATACATGTAAAAACAAATAAGTAAATGTCTTAGTCTCTTTTGGACTTAGGGATAGTTTTTAAATGTAGGTTATTAACTCAATAAAATATGGATTTGTATTTGACCTCTAAAACACATTTTCTCTTTGATTTCTTTTTTAGCCCTGGATCAAAGTCTTCTGCCAATCCATAGACAGGTTGACCACAGCAAATAACCAGTTTGCACGTGAGTTTTAACATAGATATCTCCTTGGCTTTTCTTTGACAAGTACCTTTAGTTATTTCAATAAATATTTAATGTGCCAGGTACCGCCCTAGGTGCTAAGGATAACGCAAAAGAAAACAACAAAAATCCTTGCCCTTGTGGGTTCACTTGCCAGTAGGGGAAGCTCCATTTATTCATTTACTCATTTGTTGAACAAGTATTTATTGATTTTTTTTAATGTTTATTTTTATTTATTTTTTGAGACAGAGCAAGTGTGCATGCAAGTGGGGGAGGGGCAGAAAGAGAGATTGAGAGAGAGAGACAGAGAGGGAGAGAATCCCAAGCAGGCTCCACACTCAGTGCAGAGCCCAATGCAGGGCTCTATCTCATAACCGTGAGATCATGACCTAAGCTGAAATCAAGAGTTGGACACTTAACTGACTGAGCCACCCACGCACCCCGCGTTTATTGATCTTCTAATATGACCAAAGCCTTAGGTCACACACTGCCTAAACAGGATCTTATCTCTGCCCTCAGAATATGGTGGGAAAAACAGGACATGTGTCCATTCTTTCCCTGGTGCTCCCCATATACAAAGAGTACAGAAGAGTGGTTCAAAGATGGTTTCTCAGAGAAGGTGACAGGTAAGATGAGACTGGAAGAAAGAACTGATGAAGGAAAAAGACAGTCCGGGTGATGAGTAGTGATGAGACAGTGCAGACCACAAGGCCTGGGAGAGCTGAGGAGGTCAGTGAATGCTACTGAATGAATGAATGACTGAAACTCCCCCAGGAGAACATAAACTCTGAGAGGCATGTTCTAGGAACTGCAAGCCCTTTCCACTGGCTGGAATTTAAAGTGAGTAGGGATGAAGAGCAGAGATAGGGCTTGGGGAAAGAGGCAGGGTCTGGATGTGAGGTAGGCCTAGCTAAGGGGTTTTGTCCTGATGACAATTAGAAAATTTGTTGAGGGGGGCACCTGGGTGGTTCAGTCGGTTAAGCATCCAACTTTGGCTCAGGTCATGATCTCGTGGTCTGTGGATTCAAGCCCCAAATGGGGCTCTGTACTGACAGCTCAGAGCCTGGAGCCTGCTTCAGATTCCATGTCTCCCTCTCTCTCTGCCCCTCCCCTGCTCACACTCTGTCTCTCTCTCTCTCTTAAAAATAAATAAATATATTTTTAAAAACTTAGGAAAAAAGAAAATTCATGGATCATTTTAAACAGCACTATGACATGGTCTGCTTGTGCTTTATTCTTTTCTTAAGAAAAGTGTATTTTTAAAACTGTATTTTTAAACATCATTTTAAAAAATGATGTATGTCTATTTTAGATGAACCTTTAGGGACTTTTTGTGTGAGCAATGATTTCATTATACTATTTCTGTAACTGGTACATTGCACATCTCTTTCTGCCTCAGAGTGGAAGAACCTTTCTCTCGCATTGGATTTGATACACAGAAGGTTCTCAGTAAAGACTTGCTGTTGTGAAATTCCACGCACACTGGTGAGGGGCAGCCAGCTTAGATGAGGCCATGATCTTCCCCAAATATGCCACCTTGATACACTGGAGGTTCACCACCTATCTGGGAATATTTATAATTTCCTTACTGCCACATCATTGCCACTATATATATTTTTTTAATCTCTTTTAAAAAAAATTTTATCGTGGGAAAATTCAAATATTAATGTATAGAAAAATAGAAAGGACAGTATAATACACCCTCATATACACATCACCCAACATCAACAATTAACAACTCATAGCTTATCTCATCTCATTTATATCCTCTCTCTGACCACTGCATTATTTTGAAGTAAATCCCAGACATCGTATCTTTTCATATGTATCTCTAAAAGATAAGAACTTCTTGGGGCGCCTGGGTGGCTTAGTCGGTTAAGCGTCCGACTTTCGCTTAGGTCATGATCTCGCGGTTCGTGGGTTCGAGTCCCGCGTCAGGCTCTGTGCTTACTGCCAGCTCAGATCCTGGAGCCTGTTTCAGTCTGTGACTCCCTCTCTCTCTGACCCTCCCCTGCTCACGCTGTCTTTCTCTCTCTCTCTCCTAGAAATAAATAAAATTAAAAAAATAAATAAATAAAAATAAAAGATAAGAACTTCTTTAAAAATATATCCACAATTATTACAACTAACAAAATAATTATTCTTTATTGTCATCAAATACACAGTATTCAAATTCCAAATATCTCTCTTTTATTTAAGTTGGCTTATTGGAATCATGATCTGCACAAGATCCATATTTGTATTGAGTGGTGTTTCCTAAGCCTCCTTCAATCAACCGGTTCCCTCCTTTCCTCCCTCCCTCCCCTTTCCTTCCTCCCTCCCTCCCTCTTCCTTCCTTCCTCCTTTCTCTATTCTTTTATTCTCTCTTTCTTTCTCTCTTTCTCTCATTCTTTTGTTCATTTGTTTGTTCATTCATTCAGTCTCCCTATTCCTTCCTTCTTTCCTTTATTCACTTTGCTAGCTGTTTATGTAACTGTAGGCTAAGTTGAAAACAGCACTTTAAGGGTGCCATTTTCCTTCCTGCTCACTTTCATTGTTTTTTTTTTTAAACCCCTGACAATTTTTGAGATAAAGAATTGTATCCCATTATTGCAAAATATTCTTTGAATTCATAAAATATGTCTAATGTTGCTTGGTTGTTTCTAGCCTGCCAGCTTTATCCAAGCACTGCCTGCATGGTGATCATGCCATATACCCAAGTGAATGCTAGAAAATATAATGTTGAATGTATTTTTAGAAAGGGAAAATGTTATCTAAACAGAAAAACAGTGGAGGATATCACAAAGAAAAATATCAATACTCAAATGCCCGGGTGGCTTAATTGGTTAAACTTCCAACTCTTGATTTTGGCTCAGGTCATGATCTCACAGTTTATGAGATCAAGCCCTATGAAGGGAAATGAGTAAGCATTATGCTGCCTTTCCAGTTCAATCTGCCTTTCAGAGTGACCAAATAGCTCTTTGGGGGCTATTGATGAGGAAACATTCTTCTTTACAGACAATTCCCAGCCAGTAAATGCGGAAGGAATGCTGGAATTAGAAAAATCACCATTTTGCAATCCTAATGATATAACTGATTAAGGCAAAGACCAATAATGGATGAAAGCATTAGATGAGAAACTTATGGAGAACTTTCTAATGGAGAGATCTGGCTGACATCACCTGAATCTGCTGACCAATATTCAGTAAGAGTAGGACAGCCAGATAACATGTNCAAGCCAGACAGAGATCCAGGAAAAAAAAAAAAAAAAAAAGAACGTGAATCCAATAGGGCTTTTGGAACTAGCCTCCACTTTACATGAAATAAAGGAAGTAGAGGCTCAGATTTAAGTGATGCTGTGAGAATGTGAATGGATAAACCCAGAACATGAGATTTTTTAAAAATGCTTATTTATTTTTGAGAGAGAGAGAGACAGAGCATGGGTAGGGGAAGGCAGAGAGAGAGGGAGACACAGAATCTGAAGCAGGCTCCAGTCTCCAAGCCACCGGCACTGAGCCCAATGCGGGGTCCGAACCCATGAACTATGAGATCATGACCTGAGCCGAACTCAGACGTTTAGCTGACTGAACCACTCACCTGCCACCAGAATATGAGATATTCTATAAAACAACTAAACATCAACAAGTCAATGGCATGAAGAAAAAAAGGTGGGGCAAAGTTGGGAGATACTATTCTCGAAAGATAACCATCAAATGCAATGTGTGGAACTCATCTGGATCCTGATTCTAACAAACCAACAATAATGAAGATATTTCTTCAGTATCAGAGAACTGTGAAAATGGTCTAAGAATTAGATGATATCAAGGAATTGTTACTTTTGTTGGGTGTGTTACTGGCAGCATGGTTATATGAGAAAATATTCATATATTTTAGAGATGCAAAATGAAATATCTATAGACAAAATAACATGAGGTCTGGGATTTGCTTTAAATTATTTTTTAATGTTTTATTTATTTTTGAGAGAGAGAGACAGAGTGTGAGCAGGGGAGGGGCAGAGAGAGAGGGAGGCACAGAATCTGCAAAGCAGGCTCTAGGCTCTGAGCTGTCAGCACAGAGCCTGACATAGGGCTCAAACTTATGAACCCGAGATCATGACCTGAGGCTGAGTCAGACAACTAACAGGCTGAGCCACACAGGAGCCCCTGAGATTTGCTTTAAAAATGGTTTCACAGCAGGGAGCCTGGCCAGGTCAGTTGGTAGAGCATGCAACCCTTGATCTCAGGGCTGAGAGTTCAAGCCCTACACTGTGCATGGAGGCTACTTTATTAAAATTTTTAAAAAACTTTTGAGAGAGACAGACAAAGTGTGTGCGGGGGAGGAGCATAGAGAGTGGGAGAAAGAGAATCCCCAGCAGGCTCCATGACTTCAGTGTGTAGAGCCCAACACAGGGCTCGAACCCAAAAAACTGTCAGATCATGACCAGAGTCAGTAGCTCAACCAATGGAGCCATCCAGGTGCCCATGGAGCCTAATTTAAATAAATAAACACACAAACAAACATATAAAATGCTTCCTCAGAAAAAGGAGAAAGATAATAAGCAAGTATTGTCAAATCTTAATAACTGTTTGAGTCTGAGTAATGGGTATATACTATTCTTTTTAATTTTGTTTTTTTCCGAAATTTTCCATAGTAAAAAAGATAATGAGACAGGCAAAATAGAAATCAATTCAGCCTGATCCTTGTATGCCCATGGAACACATACATGGAAAAAGTTATGGCAAAACAGATGTCGCTATCAGGGTGAAGAGGGCAGCACGAGCACATGTGAGGTCAGCGATCACGCCTCGGATGATGTGACCTCAGTGGGAGGAAGGGCTGTTGGTGGGTTTAACAATTCTTTCTCACATCTCCTTTTTCCTAACACCTGAGGTGCCACCTCAGCACATCCAAGCAGAGTACAGAGCAGTGTGCAATGTTCTTTTGCATCCAAAAAATGCTAATCACACTCGATATCTTTGCTAATTCCCTGGGGAATAATTTTGGGTCCCCTAAGTACATCTCAAGACTGAAATGGAACTGGGAAGAATTTTCTTTTCTTTTTTGCATTTATAACTTGGGTTTTAAAATTTTTATTATAGAAGTATAGTTGACATACAATGTTATATTAGTTTCAGGTATGTAACAAAGTGATTTGATAATTCTATACATTATACAATGTTCACAGGATAGTGTAGTCACCATCTGTCACCATACAGTGTTATTACCACATCATTGACTATACTCCTTATGTTGTGCTTTTGTTCCCATGACTCATTGATTCCATAACTGGAAGCCCGTATCTCCTCTTCATTCATTCTGTCCATCCCCCACCCCTTTTCCCTCTGGCAACCACCAGTTTGCTCTCTGTATTTATGAGTCTGCTTTTGTTTGTTTTTAGATTCCACATATAAGTGAAATCATATGGTATTGTCTTTTTCCTTCTGACTTATTTTACTTAGCATAATATCCTTTCAATCCATCTATGTTCCCCAAAATGGTAAGCTCTCATTATTTTTTGTGGTCAAGTAATATTCCATTGTGTGTGTGTGTGTATATATATATATATCACACCTTCTTTACCAATTCACCCATCAGGTGATATTTATGTCACTTCCATATCTTGGCTGTCATAAATAATGCTTTGGGCAAATACCCAGTAGTGGAATTACTGGATAATATAGTTTTTCTACTTTTTTTTTCCTTGGCATTTCTACTTCTAATTAAATGGTTTATACATAGAAGCTACCTGGCCTGGAGCATCTGAGCTGCTTAGTGGGCTAAGAATCTGACTTTGGCTCAGGTCATGATCTCAAGGTTCATGAGTTCAGGCCCCACATCAGATGAGCTGGAGTCCTGTGTTGGGTGAGTTCGAGTGGAACTGGGAAGAATTTAACAAGAATGTTGATTCTGCACAAATTGTCTCCCATCCCACCTCTTCTGACACTCCCTCTGTGCCCATCCTGTTTGAGTAAGGGCGCTGGGTGAAGGAAGAAGAAACTTTTTTTTTAGAGGAAGGATTACAAAACTCTGGGATGCAGCCACAGCCAAGTGTGTGATCACCTTGCATTCTAAAACTTGGGGCAGGTGGATATCAACAATTGATCAGTCCTCTTTCCCACCAGTCGGGGCTTCTTGCCATGTTGCTCCAGGCAGCACCGTGGATAAAGTCGTTCCTCCTCAAAATGTCTTCAGATTGAATTGTAAAGCATTTGCCTCACTGTTTTTTAATTTCTACAGTGGAACAAACAAAAAGAAAAATATCTTGAATAGAAACTCAAGGAATATGGATTAGATTAGATGTGAGGGACAGCCTCACGTGGAAAAGTTGAAATGTGGAATAACGATGGCACTTAGAAAAATTATGGTCCTTTTTCTAAAACACCAATTAAAATTGGGCTGATTCTGATCGTCTGGGATGGTCAAGGACTGACAAAGCTGACCACCGTCTTTTGGCATCTAACATTTTTGCCTGCCCAGCATCTCTTTCCCATCTTCCTTTTAACAGAAAATTCTTTCCTTTGGAGAAATCTACATTTCGGAAGGAGCTGCCACTTCCCTCTACATTTGGTTTTAACTGTGCCTGAAGCAAGGTTCATTCCTGGAGAATTTAAATGTGAGCAACAGGGGTGCCTGGCTGGCTCAGTGGGTAGAGTGTGTGACTCTTGATCTTGGGGTTGTAAGTTTGAGCCTCCTTTTGGGTAAAGAAATTACTTTCAAAATATAATCTTAAAAACAAACAAATAAATAAGAGCAACAATAAATTGCTTCCTCCTCCTCCTTAGTTTGAATCGTGATAATGTCATTTCCAGGGAAAGAAAGTCTTGATTTGCATGGTATGTGAGATGCTTCCTTCATTCCATTAACATTTATTAAGCTGTTGCAGTCTTTTTGACACCCTGGAGATACAGAAAGGAAAGATAACCTTTGTTTCAAGGTGTTCACAGTTAAAGAGACAGTTACTATACAGTAGTTACATAATAGATGACGTAGTACTTAATAGTTCCAAGCACTATTTCAAACCTCCTGCATATACTAACATTAAATTCTTACAACAACCCTTTGAGATAGGTTCTGTTACTTTTTTCATTTTTGAGATAGGGAAAATGAGGCACAGAGAGGTTAAAGGAAATTGCCCACATTTACCCAGTTCAGGAACAGAAGACCTGGGATTTAAACCAGGGTAACCTGGCTTTTAACCAGCACATGCTAGAGCCTCATTATCCCTAAGGATCAATGTCAGAATTATCCTGGAGAATAATCAGTAATAATGGCTACCATTCATTAAATGCTTCCTATGTACCCAGGTGCATTTCTGCCTTAACACATGAAGTCTTTTGAAGGATTTAATTCAGCGAAGATTATTTATTGTAAAGTTGAGGGAACTGAGGCTCAAGAGAGTTTAAGTGACTTGCTGAGATCACACAGCTAAATGGCAAAGGGTGAGTTTGGTCCAGTCATGTCCACTTACAAAGCCTTTGCTCTTTCTGTCGTATTTCTCCCAAGGACCTTACCGTCCAGCTTTCCCACTAGAGGTGGCATATCTCGGATGCTTATGGCTGGTTGCCAGTGACTGGGAAAGGGAATCTACACTGGGAGTCCTCTAATGTCACGAAGTAGGTCATATTTTGCTCCCAACGATACTCTTGCAATTTGTGTATATACCTTGCAACCTGATGCTCCTGAGAATATATCTGCCCAGTGGAGGAGAGATTAAGAAGCTCATTGTAAGTGTTCCTTTGGGAAAATAAAAAGGATGTTATTTACTTATTTTTGTGGCAGCATTGAAATGTTGAAGGAGGAGAAAGTTGCTTTTGTTCTGTTTCCTGCCTTCAGGTCAAACATGTGAATAAGGCTCTTGGATAAGGCATGAGTCAGGTATCCTGAGGACCAAGTGTACATTTCATTAGAAGACCAGGCAATAGAAGGCAGTGGTGGGAGATTTTCTATGATTTTGCTAGCAAAAGCACCCCAATGTAGAAGACATTCTGTACAATGTAGAAGAAGTTCTGATGTACCTTCATGGAGCCAACTTGGGATTAATGTCCAGCAAATTTATCAGCTAAGGCACACTTGTGAACTTGAGCACGCCAGAGTTTATGTGTGCTTCCTAAGCACTTTAGGTAGATCATCTAATTAAGTCCTTATAGCAACACCATTTACAAGTGAGAAAAATGTGGCATAAAGAAGAGAAATAGCTGCCAATGGAGGTATAAATGTTTATCAGGAGGCAGTGATGGTTTCCAACAAACCCATTTCTTCTAGGCACACATGGTATCATTTAGTTAAATAAAGTGTAAAGTTGTGAAACATGAGTGTAGAAAGTTGAACTATTATTTCTATGAAAACTAAGTTGAATGTTTTAGGAAGGCCTGAGAAAGGTGTTCTCTCCAAAAGTACTATTGAAGGGCGCCTGGGTGGCTCAGTCGGTTAAGCGTCTGACTTCAGTTCAGGTCATGATCTCATGGTTTGTGAGTTTGAGCCCTGCATCAGGCTCTGTGCTGACAGCCAGCTCAGAGCCTGGAGCCTGCTTCAGATTCTGTGTCATGCTCTGTCTCTCTCTCATAAATAAATAAACATTAAAAAAAATCAAAAGTGCAGTTGAATTAGGTATGAGCAAGACCACGCTCTTCCCTGTTTCCATGACTGTGCTTGTCACAGTTAATTAGAAGGTCTTTCTCACCTTTTCCTCCTTCCAATGCATCCTCCAAAATGATAACGACTTCTTCTTCTTCTTCTTCTTCTTCTTCTTCTTCTTCTTCTTCTTCTTCTTCTTCTCCTCCTCCTCCTCCTCCTCCTCCTCCTTCTCCTTCTTCTTCTTCTTCTTCTTCTTCTTCTTCTTCTTCTTCTTCTTCTTCTTCTTCTTTTTTGGTTTAAACAACAGAAATTTATTTTTCACAGTTCAGGAGATGGAGAAGTCCAGGACCAAGGTGCTGATTGACTTTGCTCCTGATGAAGACTCTGTTCCTGGTCCACAGATGGTCATCTTCTCCTCTCAGCTTTGCATGGTGAGGGGAAAGGCAGAGGAAGCAAGCCCTCTTTTTCTCTTCTTCTTCTTAAAAATGTGTATTTATTTTGTGAGAGAGAGACTGACCAAGGTGAGCAGGAGAGGGGCAGAGAGGGAGGGAAACAGAATATGAAGCAGGCTCCAGCTCTGAGTTGTCAGCACAGACCCTGACGTGGGGCCTGAACCCACGGACTGCCAGAACTCATGACCTGAGCCAAAGTTGGACGCTTAACTGACTGAGCCAGCCAGGTTCTTCTCTTGTCTCTTCTTATAAAGCCGCTCATCTTATCGTGAAGGCCCCACCCTGACAACCTAATTACTTCCGAAAATCTCCATCTCTAAATACCATCTCATTGGGGATTAGGGGTTCAACATACGAAGTTGGGGGCATACATAATCCTAATAGCATAGGTCAAAATAAACTTGGCAACTGAAGTCAAGTCACTGTGAAGTCTTTATAGTTATTTTCTCAGTCACCAGGTCACTTTTAACAGCTCTCTCCGCATGCCAAACTAGGGTAGTGTATTGGCCATTTAACCCTTTGATGACTAAAGAAATGTTTTAGGCCTTTACCTCCTGACTTTATTCTTCCTCTTACACCATGTCCACTGCTTCCTGTTACCTGGAGACCACCCCTCTGCCAAGACCCTTAATTCTGAAACCTCATATGGCATTTAAGTTTCACTCCAAAATGAAATTTTTCTAATAAACTTCTTTGTATTCTGTCATTTGAGGTCCCACCCTTGCTCACTGTCCTCCAAGAGGACCTCTTCTAAGAAGCCTTCTCTGGTAGCCTGAGTTTTGCCAGTTCGGCTACTCATGGTGGCAAGTTGCTTACTCTCTCTGAGTCTTGGGAGTCTGCATCAGTGAAATGGAGATAAGATTATCTACCTTGCAGGTCTGCAGTGGAGATGAAGTGAGATGAAGCTTTTGCAAAGTAACTCAACAAATGGCAATCATCACGATGTGCTTGGTCCTATGCCAGGGGCTACAGAACAGATGAAGGAAGACAGCCCCTCCCACAAGAAGTTGCAGACTAGCACATGACTGTCTGCCTGCTTTTGGCTTCGATTGTCCTGTAGTGAGCAGAAGCAGATTTTCACAAATATAAATGGAAACTTTTCTAGATGTTTTTAGACACTGACACCATTATGTCATCCAAGTTCTCAGTTAGCATTTGAATAATGCATACTGAAGGCCTGGAGGGCATCAGCACGGAGCCTTTCCAGATACAACTTTCTTTTTTTTTTTTTTAATTTTTTTTATAGTTTATTTATTTTTGAGACAGAGAGAGACAGAGCATGAGCGGGGAAGGGGCAGAGAGGGAGGGAGACAGAATCTGAAGCAGGCTCCAGGCTCTGAGCTGTCAGCACAGAGCCGGATGCAGGGCTTGAACCCATGAACCATGAGATCTGACCTGAGCCGAAGTCGGACGCTTAACCAACTGAGCCACCCACGCGCCCCCGGATACAACTTTC
Organism: Crocuta crocuta; assembly: GCF_008692635.1. Lineage (NCBI taxonomy): Eukaryota > Metazoa > Chordata > Mammalia > Carnivora > Hyaenidae > Crocuta > Crocuta crocuta. The sequence goes on along the minus strand of NW_027530529.1, from coordinate 652,943 downwards.
TTATGCTTCCTCACAAAAGGATTTGTCCTGATGCTTCAAGGGCCATCAGAATGGCCTTAAGAGAAATAGGTTGCGATTAGTGGAAGGCACATGGAGAAGACTCCGGAATCTTTTCACGCTGAGCTCAAGTCATGGCTCTACTGACCATCTGACCCTAGAACAGTTATATATATGTAAGGACTCTGAGTATCAATTTCCTCATCAGAAAAATGGGAATAACTATTCTTATTTCATAAGAAGGTAAACAAGCAGATTGAGATGAAGTGTCAAGCATCCGGTACAGTGCTTGGCATATAGTCAATACCTAATTCATGTTAGTTTCCTAACAGGTCAATTTAGGTAGGTAGGAATGTAGTGGGTTCACATCTAACCTGTGAGCTAAGGAACTGCAAGCAGGCCTTCTTAAATGCTTTCTTTGTGCCATTGTCACAAAGACTAGTCTGGACAGCCCATGAGTCTGACCCTGCACTCGGTCTCTTAGAAATGACTAATAATCAAATTCTTATTCCATTACTTAAGTTGCAGGGTTGTCTTGAGTGAGGTAATCAGCTTCTGGGAGCCTCTGTTTCTCTATTTATAGCAGTTTGCAGATACTGGGGCCTTGCAAGAAATGATGAAATGCATCTGAGGCAGCACGGACATTCATAGGTACCTGATGAAATGTGGCTACTAATAGCATAGCAGGAAACCTTCTTTTTCAGTAGAAGAGGGCCAGTTGATCCAAAAAGTTGATTCAAGCAGGAAATCTTAAAAAAAAACAAAAAACCCTCACCATGCCCTATAGTACCACTAAGATCCGCAAACCTGTTAATTTCATCCCTCACGGTAGCTCCCATCCCCACTCCTGGCATGTATGGGTAGATGTGAGTCACTACCTCCAAAGGTAGATGTGAGTCACTACCTCTCCAGGCAAAAAGTTTGGTTTGCAACTTTGCAGGCTTTACTGCTCACAGAGACCACATACATGACCACAGTCTGAAGACAGAGGAGAAGGGAGTGGGAGTGGCCCTCACCATGGACAACAGAAGAGGAAGATGTGGAGAAATCTGAAAGGAGGAGGTGGTTGGGCAGAACTGGAGGGAGGTGGAACCATGAAGTGGGAGCTACTTCTGTGACCAGCTGTCCCTCCTGCTGCCAAGTGCAGGGCACCATCACAGTCTGTGGAACTGAGCTGGCCCTGAGCACCTGGTTTGGAATGAGCACTTTGGCCCTGGAGGTCTTGGCAAACTTTCTCTCCCATCTGCCCCTTCCTATGTTGGCAACATTGACTCTGGTAAGCCCCAGAACGTAGGGTGAAGGGATGTGGCCTCCTGGATGGGTTATGGTGTTCTGAAGGGAAACCCCTTGTCCCCTTGTAAAAGTGACACTGAACAGAACCAGTTTGGCCTTGCGTCCATGTTGGGATGGCTAGGGAACATCCCACTATGTTAAGCATATTGCAAATTAGAAACTCTATGGATTTAGGGCTCTGTGGTTTTTTTTCTTTTCTTTCTTTCTTTTTTTTATTTATTTATTTTGAGAGAGACAGATAGAGCATGAGCAGGGAGGGACAGAGAGAGAGAGAGGGAGAGAGAGAATCCCAAGCAGGCTCAGCATTGTCAGCAGCCCCCAGATGCGGGGCTCAATCTCACAAAACCGTAAGATCATGACCTGAGCTGAAATCAAGAGTCAGATGCTCAACCTACTAAGCCACCCGGTCATCCCATAGAGCTCTGTGCTTTTAAGTCAAACTGGAGCCTACCTCCACTCTGAACTGGAACCATATATTTAATGCAAGATCCACCTGCTCATATTATAATCAAACACACACTTCTGATTTAGTTGTTCTTGCAGTTTAAAATTAGATGTTGTTGTCAGGAAAAGAAAAAAATGAAAGCAGCTGTGTTTCAGTGCTATTCAGATCTGCGACTGACCCAGTTTTCAAAAATTAAAAATACGGCATTCGTATTCGTCACATCTTTGCGTCTTTATCACATTCTTAAGATGAGCATTGAGAAGTGTTTTCTGAGCTGGGAGGCTGTGGAAGAGGAAGAGCATTGAGCAGCCCTCAAGCAAAATTCCAGAGGTCCAGATCTTGCTGAAAGCTGCCTTCTTCTGCTGAAAGGAAGATGGCAGAAGAGACCTCTCCAAAGGGTAGCCAAGAAAACTGTAAAAACCAAAATAATCATGAAATTGTTTATGCTAGTTTTCTCAATGTTTTTGCCACCACTGTCCTCATGATAGAAGAGAGCTGCAGAGCTGAAGCCTTACTCAACCCTCCCCTCCCATCCCTGTGTGCAGAGGGGCTGGCTGCCAGGATCCTCCCCCCAAGCCTCATGAGAATGTTGGTGTATTCTAAAGACACGGCATGAATTAGGACGTCCTCTGTGTCTGGTCTTTAGGATTTCCAAACAGAGTGCATGGGTATCCACCTGCTTGTTATAAAGCACAGCTCTCTGTCTTCCCCAGTGGGAGTTACAGGCAGCTCCCCTCTTGTCCCATGCTCAGGCATGTGTACACCATCAAATATGATGGAACATTTAAGGAAAACAGTAAAGACAAGATAAACTAACAGAAACAAGCAGTAACATGAGAAAGCCACGATAACTCAGGGGAACAAACAAACAAAAAACTAAGGAAATGCATTTAAAAGAATCATCTGGGGATGCCTAGGTGGCTCAGTTAAGCGTCCTACTTCAGCTCAGGTCATGATCTCACGGTTTGTGAATTGGATCCTTGCGTTGGGCTCTTTGGTGACAGCTCAGAGCCTGGAGCCTGCTTTGGATTCTGTCTCCCTCTCTCTCTGCCCCTCCCCCACTCATGCTCTGTCTCTCTAAAAAATAAATAAACATTTAAAGAATCATCTGGGTGGGGCGCCTGGGTGGCTCAGTGTGTTAAGCGTCCAACTTCGGGTCAGGTCATGATCTCACAGTTCGTGGGTTTGAGCCCCGCGTCGGGCTCTGTGCTGACAGCCAGCTCAGAGCCTGGAGCCTGCTTCAGATTCTGTGTCTCCCTCTCTCTCTGACCCTCCCTTGCTCACACTGTGTCTCTCCCTTCTCTCTCTCTCTCAGAAATAAATAAAACATTAAAAGAAAAAAGAATCATCTGGGGATGCCTGGGTTGCTCAGTGGATTGTATGTCTGACTCCTGATTTCAGCTCAGGTCATGATCTCAGAATTTATGGGGTCAAGGCCACATCAGGCTCTGTGCTGACAGCATGGAAGCTGCTTGACTCTCTCCCTGCCCCTCCTCGGCATCCTCTCTCTCAAAATAAATAAATAAACTAAAGAAAAAATCATCTAATCAGTATGCTCATAAAAGGTGGTGCACCCATAAAATAAGAGCAGGTTGCCATGAGAAAGCAAAAACTCAGAGTGCAAAATGGAAGCATTCCTAAAGGTGATAACAATTCTTGCAGTTTCTATGATATCACCTTACATGATCTGTGAAGCAAAAAGGAATTTTCCTAAACTATCAGCTACAAAGAGCGCATTTTGGTTCAGCCATAAGGGACTAAATTATCTTTCTATGCTCTCTTTTGCAAATAATATTACAAAATCATTATCCTATGAAAAGGCTATAACAAAGTAAGCAGCTAAAAGTTACAGCATGAAAAAAGCACACAGAGGTGCGTCATGTGGTGAGTTAATAACAAGTTTTGCTTTTCTCTGTCTGTGAGCCTTCTAAAAGTTGTGCTGTGCTATAATTTCTTTTCTTTTTTTTATTTTAATGTTTTTTATTTATTTCTAGGAGAGAGAGAGAGAGACAGTGTGAGCAGGAGAGGATCAGAGAGAGAGGGAGTCATAGACTGAAACAGGCTCCAGGCTCTGAGCTGGCAGTCAGCACAGAGCCTGAGGCGGGGCTCGAACCCACGAACCACAAGATCATGACCTAAGCGAAAGTCGGACGCTTAACCGACTAAGCCACCCAGGCGCCCCTATAATTTCTTTTCTTACTCTGAATAAAAATGTTGCTTTAATTTTGTATTCATAGTTTAATATCCTTTTTCTTGGTGCATGTGTTGCCAAAGCGAATACAATATTCTTTTTTCAGACCCCACAAAACCTGCATGTGCCCCTGGCAGTGAGCTCCATGGCCTGTGGATAGAACCGATAAAGTGGCAAACGAACTACAGAAAGATATGTATATACCATCTGATTGCAATTCAGATACCGTCAAACATATGGCTCACACTGTTGTGTATAGCTACATGTACAGGAAGTAAAAGTGTGAAAACATACACTAGAATTTACACACCTAATTTGTGAGAATAGTGGCCTTAGGGCGTGGGGTGTTCTATTTTGTACTTATTTTCTGAAGCAAGAATGAAAAAATGTCGCCACATTTGAACAATGGATACATGGATGTGATATTATTCCCAGTGATTTTCTCTTTTGTGTGTATTTAAAAAATGTGTTTTTTTGATGTTTTTGTTTATTTTTTGAGACAAAGAGAAGGCATGAGCTGGGGAGAGGCAGAGAGACAGAGACAGGAACCGAAGCGGACTCCACGCTGACAGCAGAGAGCCCGATGCTGGGCTTGAACTCACACCTCTCACGTGACGACATCATGACCTGAGCTGAAGTCAGGAGCTTAGCTGACTAAGTCACACAGGTGCCCATCTCTTTTCTATTTAAATTGTACGATTGTAAAGTCAGATTCCCTCCAAATTTGAGGGACATTGTCAGTCTTCTGGCGTCCAGTATTTCTCATGACCAATTTTGTCATGGTCCTACTTTCACGACAATCTGACAATCTGTCAGATGAGTCCCTCATCATGCTGGGCTTTTGTGAACTTTCCAACCTGAGGACTCAGGTCCTTCAGCTCCAAGTATTTCTAATCTATTAGTTCTCTGTCAATCTTATCCTCACCATTTCCGTTCTGTTGCTGGATCTCCGGTGAGTCAAATGGTAGACTTCCTATTTTTGTCTCTCATTGTATACAGGCACGTTCCCTCATTTTATGGAAGATTTCTTTTACCTTCTTATAACACTTCTATTGAGTCTTTGGCAATTATATTTTTAATTTCCAAAATTTTTTCCTTTTTCGTAACATCCTGTTTTTATTTGGTAGATGCTCTGTCTTCTATGAGGATATTAATGAAATGGTTTTAATTATAATAGCTGCTTTGTTTNGGGGTCTGGGTGGCTCAGTCGGTTGAGCGTCGTCCGACTTCGGCTCAGGTCATGATCTCACAGTTCTTGTGTTCGAACCCCGCATCAGGCTCTGTGCTGACAGCCAGTTCAGAGCCTGGAGCCTGCTTCAGATTCTATGTCTCCCTCTCTCTCTGACCTTCCCCTGCTCACGTTGTCTCTTTCTCTCTCAGAAATAATAAAAAAAAACATTAAAAAATTTAAAAAAGCATATACCAATGTGGATTTTTCTTTAAAGAGTCAAAATGTAGTAAGAGTCTACCCATTATAAAGTTCAAATCTTGCAATACAGATACAAAAACATTTCAAGATTCTAAAATCTCTTTCAAAAAACTTGGAAGAAAAACCTGATGTTTCTGAAGGTTTCAGTAAAATAAATGAGAAATTCAAGGCCTGATTTCGATGTGTATGCAACTACAGACTCTGTTACAGTATATATTAGGTCTTTGTCTCTAGTTCCCAGCACAAAGCTCCTAAAACTGTTGGAATTTCCTAAGTGACAGGAATGTCTTTTGTTGTTTTTTATGAGCCACTTTCAACCACACTTGGTTTATGCTAATACAATGACATAGAATGGGGCCCCTTAATGGCTTTAGAATGAGGGCCGGTCACCAAAAAGGCCAAATGGAAGGGTAGAGGGTGGGTCATCCCCACCCTCTGACTTTGGGGAAAACAAAGGGGACTGGAGACTGTTAAAAAGCTCTTGGGGCGCCTGGGTGGCTCAGTCAGTTGAGCATTGGACTTCAGCTCAGGTCATGACCTCATGGTTTGTGGGTTTGAGCCCCGTGTCAGGCTCTTTACTGACAGCTCAGAGCCTGGAGCCTTCTTCGGATTCTGTGTCTCCCTTTCTCGCTGCCCCTCCCCCATTCATGCTGTGTCTCTCTGTCTGAAAAATAAAATAAACATTCAAAAAAGTTTAAAAGCTCTTGAACTATAAAATTCAGAGAACTGAGTTGGTGAACACATCCATGTTCCAAGAGGGAGGCAAACCTTGACTCCCTGGGGACAGACTCCTGTACTCCTGCCCCTTCCAGTCCTCTGACTATGTATCTCCTTATCCGGCTGCTTACCTTCTATGTACTAGTAAATATAGTACTTCTCCAAATTCTGTGAGTCATTGTAGTGAATTATCACCCAAGAATGGCATTGTGGGAGCCCCTGAATTTGTAATCTGCTGAGCAGAAGTGTGGGTAGCCTGAGTACCCACTTTGTGGCTGGCATCTGAGGTGGGAGCAATCTGTGAGGCTGTGGGGCCAGCGCTAACTCTGGAACTTAGTGTCAGAATTGAATTGAAGTGTTGGACACTCAGTTGGTATAGAACTGGTGTGGAACAACAACACATATTGGGGATCAGAAGACGTCACAGACTCGTTTGCCATTTGTGGTAATGTGTCCTACAAACAAAAATTTTAATAAATTATATTTATTTTATTAAAAAATATTTTGATGTTATTTTTTGAGAGAGAGACAGAGTGCGAGTGGGGGAGGGGCAGAGAGAGAGGGAGACACAGAATCAGGCTCCAGGCTCTGAGCTGTCAGCACAAAGCCCAATGTGGGGCTCGAACTCACAGACTGTGAGATCATGACCTGAGCCAAAGTTGGACGCTTAACTGACTGAATCACCCAGGCGCCCCTTAATAAATTCTATCTTAAATGACTTCATCAAAAATGGAAAAAAAGTATATATTGAGTATGTTTCTGACAAGAGAGAATTTCTAATTTGATTCGCTGCCAATGAGAACCATATCCTCCCCCTTATCACCTTATACATCTGATAATTGGAAGTTAGTCCACAGACTAACTTCAGGATCCATTAATGTTTCCCCTCCACTGCCCACATTCATGTGCTGGACACCACAGGATGAGTTCATATTGAAAACTGATGAACACTGCTGTCTCTGCACTAGCTGTCATAATTCCAATACTGTTGGTAGAGTGGGCAGTAAGAATATTCTTGGAAGCTTTTCCTATGCCAGAATGGCTACTAATGCCTATATGTGAAAGTGATTATGAACCACACAAATATATCCAACTAGACCAAAACTTAAGTTATCCCCAAATTAGCTTATCTTTAGCAATGTCCCCCCAAATCTCTGTGGCCAACCAACACCACATTGCATGAGGCATAGTTGCAGTGGAAGGAAAGAGTGGTCTTAATTGCTTGTGGTGAAATGATTTTGCCTTTGCAGGATTTCAAAAACACATGACAAAGCAACCACGTTGCAGCAGCTCTCCCCATCCAGGAAGGGCCCGTGTAAGCTTCTGCTCCGTGAGCTTCACGGGAAATCAAAATGTGGGCATTTGAGTCAGACTGCTCTGATTCCAAGCACAGCACCAGCACTTAGTCACTGCAGGACCTCAGGTAAGTTACTGCAAAATGGGGGTTAAGATAATAATTATGTCATGGGGCTAGTGTAAGGATTGCATGAGATAATACTTGCAAAGCACTTATGTGGGAGCCCGACAGTGACCACAAGAAAGCGTGGTTAGGGACGCGGGGATGTGCCTGCACATGGGGCTCCCTGCCTGGGCAAGGCATGCCTGCAAACAGGATGCTCTGCCAGGAGGCCTGCACACAATATCCAAGTTTAATGGTCCTCTTGCAAACGAGGGAACATGCCCTCCTTAGAAGTAAGGAGAAGGCTGGAATTGTGGGCAGGCCTCTTAGTAAACATGTTGTGGTCGCTTCCTCCCTTTGCTCCCCCCTGTCCTTGAAATGTGTTTGGCTACTTGCCCTTAATTGGTAAAGGAATGCGTCTTGTAGATTTCAGTTTGTATCCAGTTACNGGGGGGGTGGAGTCCATCCAGTCTCATGGTTTTGAATACTGTCTATATGCTAATGACTCCAAAATTGAAAATGTGTGTCTAAACCTGGTCTACCTCTGAACGATCACAAAACTACCAATACCTACTATTTATCCTTTGCTACCTTTTTTTGTTGTTATTGGGGTATAATTGACATATATCATTTTATTAGTTTCAGGTGTACAACATAATGAGTTGACATTAGTATAGGTTGTGAAATGATCACCAAAATAAGTCTAATTAACATCCATCACTTTCCATAGTTACAAAAAAAACAATTTTTTCTTGTGATGGCTTTTAAGATCTACTGTAAGCAACTTCGAAATATGCAATTCAGTATTATTAACTACAGTCACCACACTGTACACTACATCCCACAACTTACTTGTTTTATAACTAGAAGTGTGTACCTTTGGGTCCTTTTCACCCATTTCGCCTCGCCCCTCCTCACTACCTTTTGAAATTAGTACTTTGTACTATAATTTTTTAAATATGTTAAAAGGTAAGTAGTGTTGGAATCCTTGTGCACCACCAGTTGGAGATTATTCAAAAAAGTAAAAATAGAATTGTCATATGATCCAGAATGCCACTGGTGGGTATATGCCCCAAAGAACTGAGATCAAGGTCTTGAAAAGATGTCTGTACAACCATATTCACAGAAGGTTTAGTCATGATAGCTAAAATGTGGAAGCAACCAACTGTCCCTTGAAGGAAAGATGGGTAAGTGAAATGTGGCATATACATGTAATGGCGTATTTTTCTGCCCTAAAAAAAAAAGGGGGGGGGAATTCTGATATATGTTTCAACACAGACGACCTGTAAGGATATTATGCTAAGTGAAATAAAGGGGTCACAAAAAGACAAATACTGTGGGATTCTACTTGTATGAGGTACCTAGAATAGTCAAATTCATAGAGAAAGTAAAATAATGGTTTCTAGGGACGGGAGGGAGTTACTGTTTAATAGGTATAGAATTCAGTGTTGCAAGATTAAAATGAGTTTTGGAAATTGGATGCTCAACAATGCGAATATATCTACTCCTGAACTTTATACTTAAAAATGATTATGATGGGAAATTTCATGCCATAAACATTTTTTTACTTGTGGTAAATAAATAATAAAAAATAGCCTTCCTATTATTCTATCATATTACCTCACATTATTTTGGTTTGATTTGAACTTATCTGGTTCATTTATTTGTTTACTTATTTATTGTCTGTCTTCCCTTGCATTGGCCAGGATCCCTGTGGGAAAGACATGCTTAAAAGTGGATAATTTAGGGGTGCCTGGGTGGCTCAGTTAAGCACCTGACTCTTGATATTGGCTCAGGTCATGATCTCACGGTTTGTGAGATCGAGCCCCATGTTGTGCTCTGTGCTGAAAGCATGGAACCTGTTTGGGATTCTCTCTCTCCTAAAATGAATAAATAAAACATTTAAAAAACTGGATAATTTAAAGACAGGTGTGGATAAGGTTTCAGGGAACCAACAAGAGATAGTGTAAAATCCTGATCTAATAATAGGGGTGAGTATTACCAGTAACAAGCTTGAAAGGGAGAGGGAGGGGTCTGTTCCTGAACCAGAGTGGGCTGCTTGACAGAAGTTGTGGCCTTTGATACAGGAATGTAGGCAGCACCTGTCAGGGGGAGAACCTGAAAACAAAAGACAACTGAAGATCCACGGAGGTCTTTCAGTCACCTCTGGAGACACAGAGCAGGGTGGAGAAGTGTGGCAAGTGGGTCTGGAGAGCAAACAAGAAATCTGGTACACCACTTACCTAGAAGGTTATGCTCTTTAATGCAAGAAGCTTGTTTCTCTTGTTCCTCCCTGTGACCCAGTGCCAAGCAGACCTGATGCATGGTAAGAACTAACATTCACTAGGTGCTTCTTATAACCTAGGCACTTCAATGGATTTTACCTGTATTAAATTATTTAGCCTTCATGTCAACTGTTTTAGGTATTACTATTAGGCACTACTATCACCATTTTCTAGGTGGTAAAACTAAGGTAAGGAGAAGGCTAGACTTTATACATCTAGACTCCAATCCAGGTCATTTTACTCTATGACCTTCACTCTGTTTTTTTCTTCTTAATTTCCCCCAGCTTTATTGGGATATAATTGACACATAACATTATGTAAGTTTAAGTTCTACAACATGTAGATTTGTTACATTTATAAATTGCAAAATGATTATCGCTATGGTGTTACTACTTACTACCTTCCCCTATCCACTCACATAATTACCATTTCTTTCTTGTGGTGAGAACACTTGAGATCTACTCTCTTAGTAACTTTCAAGTATATGGTACACTATTACTAGCCATAATCCCCAAGCCATATGTTAGAACCCCAAATTTGTTAATCTAATTACAGGAGTTTGTGCCCTTTGAGCAATATCTTCCTCATTCCCGCCACCCCCAACTCCTGGTAACCATCACTGTCCTCCCCATGACCTGCACTTTCAACCACTATATTACACAGCCTCTATGGCGCTCAACAAATTACTCCTTTGCTATTCAACATCATTTCTTGTATCCAATGCTACTCTTCTTTTTTTCTTTCCTGAAGCTAAAACTTTCTCTTCAAATATGCTTATTTGGAGAGTTAATACTATGTCAACTATTTCTAGCATATAGTTCATCTACCTACTAAAAAAGAGTAGGAAGGACCCTTAAGTTCTGGATTTGGGGTGAGGAAATAATTGAGTCCACATGAGTATCCAGTTTTGAAATGGAATGAATTCTACTCAGATTTTCTAGAAAAGGTAAATCTTGGTTGCATGACAGACTGTATAGCCAATCTACTAAATAATATTTGTGTATCTGGTGAAATCTCGGGGAAGCAAAAGGAAAGGGAAGTCACAATTTTACTTGATAGGAGACCACAGAGGAAGAAATAATAATACGTACCATTTACTTTGTTCCAGGCATATCATTATCTCATATAATTAAAAAAAATTTTTTTTTACTATTTGGCCAAAATCTCCCCCATTTCCCCACCCTAAGCCCCTGGCAACCACCATTCTACTCTCTGTTTCTTTGAGTTTAGCTTTTGTTAGATTCCACATGTAAAAGAAATCATGCAGTCTTTCTTTCTCTGCCTGGTTTATTTCACTTAGCATAATACCCTGAAGGTCCATCCATGTTGCAAATGGCAGGATATATACATACATACATACATACATATATATACACACATACATACACACACACATATAATATTCTTTATCCATTCATCTATTGACAGACACTTAGATTGTTTCTATATATTGCCCATTATGAATAATGCTGCAATGAACATTAAGGTGAAGATATCTCTTTAAGATAGTGATTTCATTTCCTTTGGATATATCACCAAAAGTAGGCTTGTTGGATCATATGATAATTCTATTTTTGATTTTTTGAGGAACTTCCATTCTGTTTTCCACAGTTGCTATAAAAATTTACATCCCCATCAACAGTGCACAAGGGTTCCCTTTTCTCCACATTTTTGATGATACTTGGTATCTCTTGTCTTTTAGATAATAGACCAATTTAACAGATGTGCTGTGATATCTTATTGTGGTTTTGATTTACATTTCCCTGATAGTGAGTGATGTTGAGCATCTTTTCATGTGTCTGTTGGCCATCTGTATGTCTTCTTTGGGAAAATGTCTGTTCAGGTCCTCTGCTCATTTTTAAAGTGGATTATTGCTATTTGAGATACTTGAGTTCTTTATATAATTTTATATTAATCCCTTATCTGACATATGGTTTGCAAATATTTTCTTCCATTCCATAAGTCACTTTTTCATTCTGTTGATCATTTCTTTTGCTGCAGAAACTTTTCAGTTTGATGTAGCCCCACCTTGTTTTTGCTTGTGTTGCTTGTGCTTTTGGTATCATATTCAAGAAGCTGTTGCCAAGGCCAATCCAAGGAGCTTTCTCCACATGTTTTCCTCTAGGAGTCTTATGGTTTCTGGTCTTACATTAAAGTCTTTAAGTCCATTTTGAGTTGATTATCATTAGTGGTATAAAGACAGGGGTCCAGAGGTACCTGCGTGGCTCAGCTGGTTGAGCGTCTGACTCTTGGTTTTGGCTCAGGTCATGATCTCATAGTTCATAAGATTAAGTCCTGCATTAGGCCCTGAGATGACAGTGTGGAGCTTGCTTGAGATTCTCTCTCTCTCCCTCTCTCTGCTCCTCTCCTGCTTGTGCACACACATGCTCTCTCTCTCTCTCTCTCTCTGTTTCTCAAAATAGATAAATATTTTAAAAGATAAAGATAGGAATACAATTTCATTATTTTACATGTGAATATCCAGTTTTCCCAACACCATTTACTGAAAAGACTATCCTTTCCCCATGGAATATTCTTGACTCTCTTGTCAAATATTAGTTGATCATATATGCATGAATTTTAAAAAATATTTTACTTTTTTTTTTTTGAGAAAGAGCTTAAGGAGGGGAGGGGCAGAAAGGGAAGAGGATAGAGGATCTGAAGTGTATTGACTGGCTGACAGCAGTGAGACCGACATGAGGCTCAAACTCATGAATTGGAAGATCATGACCTGAGCTGAAGTCAGACACTCAACTGATTGAACCATCCAGGTCCCCCAATGCCAGCTCATTTTTAAAGAATTTTTTATAGAGGGAGGAAAAGCATAAACAATTAGAGTTATCAGAAAAGGCTGGTCTTCAATCCCACTTTCCAGGTGTGGGAACTTGAACAAGACTCTTAGATGGTCTGAGCTTCAGTGTCTGTGAATTATTCATGGGTCATGGCAGTGTTAAAGAGCTTATTGTAAAATTTCCAGAAATTTTCTAGGTCAGTTGTTAAACTTTTGGCATCTTGATATCAGCCACAGTGGGAGTATCACACCACAAAAATTGGCAAAGGCTACAAATCAGGAAACTCTTCCCGTAGAAAACTGGTTCTCCAGTTTTCATTCCTTACTCCTCTCTGAAATATCACCAAACTGTGTGAAGAGGAATAATGGTTCTTCCATGAAGATTAAATTGTTTTGGCACTGAACCAAAACGAAGTAATCGATAAACATTCATTTTGTAGGATGGCCATCAGGCACAATCACATTTAATTTCCATAGCAGCCTTTAGAGATAGAAATTATTATCCTCCAGGATAATTGCATTTCTGGAAACACGTAAGAACACAATACTGAAACTCAAAACATCATGGACGAGTCTCACCAGTATTACATTGAGTGAAAGAAGCCAGACACAAATTAATACAGACTGTATTATTCCACTGATATGAAATTTATGAACTGATAGGAGTGCATGCACTGATGGAAGGTCGTAGAAACCAGAATGCTTGTCTCTGGTGGGGAGTGGTGAGAAGGCAAGTGAAGGACATGTTTGAGTGCTGGAGTGCTCTCTCTTGTGATTCAGGTGCGGGATACACAGATGCATACCGATGCAAAAGTTCATTGTGAAACAGTTCAGGGTTTATGGGATCGAGCCCCGCGTCAGGCTCTGTGTGAACAGTAGAACCTGCTTGGTGTTCTCTGTGTTCCTCTCTCTGCCCCTCCCCACTCTTTCTCTCTCAAAATAAATAAGCATTAAAAAGAGAAATTAAAAAGGAAAAGAATTTGAGACAGTATATTGTATAAACTGGAAAGCACCTTTCGAATGTTGGTTGCTCTCATTGCACACCAAGCTTGAAGAACACAGAGCAGCAAAGTTTCCATGGTTGTGTCCGTAGCTCCTGCCCCCATCATGATTCCCTGACCTCCAGGCCACAGCTCTCTTCTCCTGTGGACCCACACCCTTTTCCTCCACAACTATATACTGGTGTCTTCTTATGCCAGGTACTGTTCTTGGCACTGGGCCACATCAGCGAATGAAACCAGCAAAGATCTTTGCTTTCATGGAGCTTACATGCCTAGATATCTTTCCCTGGATGTGCCCAGGACTGTCATGTAGCCCCCATCTCCACGGTTGAACTGTCATCCTCTCAGAAACCAGGCAGGAAATCCCTGGCCCCTGTCTCCTAAATCGCCCTTGGCTGGCTCTTCTGTGTCCTGAATGTCTCTCAAAACCTCCCACTCGTCTGTAATTCAACTGCCCTGCCCTATTCTCGTCCTTTCTTGTCTGGCTTCCTACTGGTCTTTCTGCCTCCAGTCTTGTTCCTGCTTATCATTTTCCGGACAGCAGCTAGAATGATTATAAAATGCAAATCAGAACCCAGTTGCTTTCTGCCTAAACCTGCCCAGTGGGCCTGACAGGTGAAAGTCTAAATTCCTTACCTTGTCCTGATGTCCTCAGCTGTCAGGTGATGTCAGGTGATGAGCATAGATGCTAAAATTAGTCGAAATTCCAGCTTACTAGCATGACATCAGGCACATTTTTTTTAGTTCTCCATGCCTTACTTTCCTGTCCTTAAAATGGGAATGATGATAGTACCAATCTCACAGTTGCTGTGGAAATTAAATTGGTTATTGCATACAAAGCAGTAAGAACCATGCCTGACCCTCAGTATAGACTTAAGAAGTGCTGGTTTTCTCATAGGGTCGCTGTAATGTTTAAATAAGTTAAAACAGCCAAGAGGCTCTGCACAGCACCCATCTGTCTTACGTGCTTTGTAATGTCATTGATGTTATATCTATGGCCTCACCCCATGCCCCTCTTCACACAAACCTGCCTCAGTTCTGAGGATTATACCTCTCCCACACCTCCACGCCTTGGTACAGGAATTTCCCCTTCCTATCTCTTTTCCTGGCCATCTCCCACCAATCCTTCATGCCTTTGTGCAGACACCAGTCCCTGGCTGCCACACCCTCAGCTAGATTGGTTCCTCCTCCTCTGGGTTTCCCTCTTAGAACCTGTGTGCACTTCTATCACAGCACATTGTAATTGTTTATTTAATTTTTTAAAGGTTTATTTATTTTTGAGAGAGACAGAGCTCAGGCGGGAAAGAGGCAGAGAGAGGGGGAGCAGAATCTGAAGCAAGTTCCAGGCTCTGAACTTTCAGCAGAGAGCCCAATGTGGGGCTCAAACCCATGAACTATGAGTTCATGACCTGAGCTGAAGTCAGACACTTAACTGACTGAACCACCCAGGCGCCCCTTTAATTGTTTATTTAAAATGTACTGAGAATGGGGCACCTGGGTGGCTCAGTCGGTTGAGTGTCCGACTTCGCCTCAGGTCATGATCTCACAGTTCAAGGGTTTGAGCCCGGCGTCGGCTCTGTGCTGACAGCTAGCTCAGAGCCTGTAGCTTGCTTTGGATTCTATGTCTCTCTATCTCTCTACCCCACTCCTGTTCTCTCTCTCTCCCTCTCTCTCAAAAATAAATAAACCTTGAAAAATTAAAAAATATTAAAAAAAAATTTTTTTTGATGTTTTATTTATTTCTAGGAGAGAGAGAGAGAGAGAGACAGCGTGAGCAGGGGAGGGTCAGAGAGAGAGGGAGTCACAGACTCTGAAACAGGCTCCAGGCTCTGAGCTGGCAGTCAGCACAGAGCCCGACGCGGGGCTCGAACCCACGAACCACGAGATCATGACCTAAGCGAAAGTTGGACGCTTAACCGACTAAGCCACCCAGGCGCCCCAAAAATTAAAAAAATATTAAAAATAAAATAATGTACTGAGAAGCATCCATCAACAGATGAATGGATAAGCAAAATGTGGTCTCTGCACACAATGGAATATTATCCAGCCTTTAAAAGGAATGAAGGACAGATATATGCTACATCATGGATGACCCTTAAAAACATTATGCTAAGTAAGATAAGCCAGACACAAAAGGACAAATACTGTGTTTCCACTTCTATGAAGTACCTTGAAGAGACAAATTCACACTGATTCAAAGTAGAATACAGGCTGCAGGAGCAGAGGGACAGGGAGAAAAGATGCAGAGTTTCTGTTTGGGATGATAAAGTTCTGGAGGTGGAGAGCAGTGATGTTTGCACAATATCATGAATATACTTACTGCCACTGAACTGTACACTTAGAAATGGCTAAAACGGTAAATTCCGTGTTATGTATCTTTTATGATAAAAACATTTTTTTTCTTAATGTGCAAAGAAACAGTTTAGCCTAGCTGATCTAATCTTGGCTCTAAATCTTGGCTTCACCAGGCTCTGTGACCCGGTGTAAGGTTTGTAACTTCTCTAAGCTTCAGTTTCTACATCTGTAGAACTAGGTAATTTCCCTTCATAAAGTTGTTTGAGGTAATGCATGTAGAATACTTGATGCAGAACCCAGATAATGGTAAGCACTCAGTAAGTGTTTTCTCTTATTATTAAATGTATAGGGTATAGGGTCTGTGGCTCTGTCATGATTATACCCCAGGTGCTCAACACAGTAAGTGCTCTTTGCATGTGTGTGAAATGAACAAATGGCTCACAGTTTCCTACTTCAAGCCCCTACTCCAGCAATTCTCAACTGTGGTCTGGGAGCCCATGGTGGCTATGTCCCTGAGGTCAAGACTAGTTCCTAACAATACTAAGGTGCTACTTGCCTCTATTAGTCTGGTGTTCACAGGAGTGCAGGTAGTAGGAAAAGTTCATTGATGTGGTTTCAGATTCCACACTGCAACCAACCTTTAAGAAACTCCTACTAGTCGGGGTGCCTGGGTGGCTCAGTAGGGTTAAGTGTTTAGCTCTTGATTTTAGCTCAGGTTATGATCTCATGGTTTGTGAGATCAAGCCCCACATCAGGCTCTGTGCTGAAAGCGTGGAGCCTGCTTGGGATTTTCTCTCTCCCTCTCTCTGCCCCTCCTGCATGCTCTCTTTCTCAAAATAAATAAATAGACTTCAAAATAAAAAACCTCCCACTAATAAAGTTTTGGTGTAGTATCAAAGAAAAATATGCACTTATCTGAAAAAAGCAATTAAAATATCTCTCTCTTCTCAACTACATCTGGGAGGATGGGTTTTCTTCATTATTTTTCAGCCTGAAGAACATATTGCAACAGATTTATTGTAGAAGATGATATGCGTTTGTGTTCTATTACTCTAGATAGTAAAGAGATAATAAAAGCATAAGCAATACCCTTAACTAAATGTTTTTGTTTGAGGACATACGGTTATTATTTATAAAAATATGCTCTTTAGGATAATGAACAGATTATTTTAAAATAAACTCACAAGTATTTTTAAATTTCTCAGTTTTAATTTCCAGTATGGTGTATATTGATAGACAGAATGTTCTTTGGGATCAGTTATTTTTTAAGAGTGTAAAGGAGCCAAAAGTTTGAGAACCAATGTCCTGCCTTACACGTGGGTCGCTGCCACCTCCCCCTCCTCTCCCCCCCAGGACAGCTGGCTGGCAGCGTGTGCTTTAACACTCTGTGGGATGGAGAGGTCACCCCCGTCTGGGCAACTGGTTTTATCTTTGGACAACTCTGACAGAGAGTTTTGGCAAGATGTCAAAAATCTGTGTTTTGGAGGCTCGCATTGACTGGTTTTAGATCCACCCCTTAGTTACACACATCACAGGATAGAACTTTCTTCCAGGTCTGAAGACAGTCATCAGCTGCCTTTCGTAGTGGCCCCAGAGGGAATCAGCCTGTTCTTGGGATGACTAAAGTGCGTGTGTGTTTTTCTGAGTCAGCCAGTGACTTGTAGGAAGCATTGCCAAGCCAGATAGCTACAGCTGCTTTTCCAGGAACCAGAAGATTATCTCCAGCCCCACACCAAATTTGAGAAACTCTTTTTGCTGTTTTTCCCAATAAATTAAAATTTTTGTCTATTACAAATCGCACATGCTTATTAAGGAAAAATAATTTTTTAAGTAGAAAAAAAGAGCCTTAAAAATGGAAATTGGGTCACAGCCCTGACTTTCCTGTGTTGGCATCTCTCTTCCAGGCTTGCCTTGAATGCCATTCTTTTCAAACAATCCCTGCAAACAGATATGTGCACTAGGCCTCCAGAGGTTTCTCGGGTTGACAGGCTGCCCGCCGCATGGTGAAGGGGGCAGCTGTTGGTCAGTCAGTAGCCCCTAAGGACAGCTGGGGGAGGCACTCAGAGGGAACAGAAGCTCCCCAGGAGTGTGATTCTCCTGCCATCTGAAGGCACTTTAGGCCAGATCTCTTCAGGCTATGTGGGGTCAGAGGGGACAGACACGCTACGACAGCAGCGACTGGTAAATTCTTTTCTTCATTTTTCGGGGGTAAAATATGAAGTTCTTCCGGAAATTTGACTTCTGAGAATCTATCCTAAGGAAATGATAAGAGATTTAGATGGCATTATGTGTCTATCATTATTCATAAAATTTGGAGACAAGCTAAATGTTCTACAACAGAGGTTTACTTTTAAATCTATGTGTAAGGGGGCAGGGAGTATATGGGAAATCTCTATCTTTTCCTCAATCTTGCTGTGAACCTAAAACTGCTTAAAAATCAAGTTCTTTTTTAAAATTTCATTTTAAATTTCATTTTTAAATGTTTATTTATTTTTGAGAGAGAGAGAGAGAGTGTGTAAGCAGGGGAGGGGTAGAGAGAGGGGGAGGCATAGAATCTGAAGCAGGCTCCAGGCTCTGAGCTGTCAGTGTAGAGTCTGATGCAGAGCTCAAACTCATGAACCACGAGATCATGACCTGAGCCAAAGGTGGACACTCAATTGAGTGGCCACCCAGGGGCCCCTACAATTTATTTTTCAGTAATTTCCCCACCCAATGTGGGGCTCAAACTCACAACCCTGAGGGGCACCTGGCTGGCTCAGTTGGTTAGGCGTCTGACTTCGGCTTGGGTCATGGTTTCATGGCTTGTGGGTTCTAGCCCTGCATTGGGCTCTGTGTTGACAGCTCGGAGCCTGGAGCCTGGTTCAGAGTCTGTGTCTCCCTCTCTCTCTGCCCCTCCCCTGCTTGTGCTCTGTCTCTGTCTCTCTGTCTCTTTCAAAAATAAATAAACATTTAAAAATAAAAAAAAAACAACCTCACAACCCTGAAATCAGGAGTTGCATGTTCTACCAACTGAGCCAGCCAGGCATCCCAAAAAATGAAGTTTAAAAAACCCCTTTCTGTGTGATTATATATTCTGTGCTGGTTAAAAGTAATGAATGATACTTACAAAGTCTTTTTTATGACATGAGGAAATTCTCAAAAATATTAGTTGACCAGTATATGACTAGCATACAGTGTTTTTTTAATTAAAACTTTTAGAAATATTTTTATTTATTTTTGAGAGAGAGAGAGAGAGAGAGAGAGAGAGTATGAGCAGGAGAGGGGCAGAGAGAGAGGGAGGCACAGAATCTGAAACAGGTTCCAGACTCTGAGCTGTCAACACAGAGCCTGATGTGGGGCTTGAACCCACAAACTGTATGATCATGACCTGAGGCAAAGTTGGACGCTTAACAAACTGAGCCAGCCAGATGCCCCTAGAGTATAGTTTTTAAATAAATATCTGTTGATTGAAAAACATTTAAAGGTAAATAAGAAACTGTATATTCATACAGTCTTGATTACATAATATTTTTATGACAGTGAAAAAAAGTTTATCTTAATGGCACCAATATATCTCATATGGAGGAAACTGTCTTTGTGGAAACACTCTGCAGTGCCCAGCAGGCACAGATGTCAGCAGATGCCCACCTCAGAGAGGGGAAGCTGCTGTGCATGAAGCAAAGAGAGGAATTTGGTTTACTGCACGTGAAAAGGAGGAAGAAGAAACAAACACTCTTGCAATTGCAAATGATAGAAACTTAACTCTCTCTGGCATGAGGGAAAAAAACCCAGGTATCTAGGTAGACATGGTTGGATTCAGGGACTCAAATTTTGTCATTTGTATTTGAGTTCTTTCTCCATCTCTTGATTTTGTTTTCCTTCGTTGGGATTCATTCTCAAGCAGGCTCTCGACATATGGTGGGAAAGATGGGCACTAACATCGCTAGGCTGACCTTTCTTTCTACCAGTTTAGCGATCCTGAGAGGCAAGAGTCCTTTACTCACCAAGAATTCCATAAGCCTGTCCCTGAATAGCAGTCTGGCCAGGGAGATGGAATGTAC
The DNA here is from genome assembly GCF_008692635.1 of Crocuta crocuta. Taxonomy (NCBI): domain Eukaryota; kingdom Metazoa; phylum Chordata; class Mammalia; order Carnivora; family Hyaenidae; genus Crocuta; species Crocuta crocuta. Next base: position 633,060 of record NW_027530529.1, on the reverse strand, counting down.
CGATTACTTGGGCTTGGTCACTTGTTTGAATCACTGGAATAGGGTGGGGTCCTCCCTGCTCAAGTCATTTGGAAGTTCTGAAAAGCAATTTCCAGGTTCCTGGCATGAAGCTTCTGAAACCCTTGGAATTTCCTGCGTGATAAAGTGTCTTTATTACTCACGAGTCCCTTGGATCACTCCTCTGAGTTTCTGCTAGTGAAGGCATTTGGGGGAGTGGGGGCGGGGAGACCCTAGATAGCTTCAGGATGGAGACCAGCCACCAGAAATAACCGATCTCTAATTAGAGGATTGGGGCTTTGAGCCAACCCAGCCTCAGTTCTGGGTTCAAACCCAGACTGAATTCAATCCCATGATCCTAATTTAACCAATCATGCCTAAACAATGAAATTCCAATAAAACTCTGGACACAAAAGCTCAGCAGAGGTTCCTGTTCAGTGAACACATTGTTGGGAGTATGAGGTTCTCTCATTCCATGGGAAGAGAGTGCAGAAATCGTGTGTTCAGGACCCTCCTAGAACTCACGCTGTGTGTCTCTTTATTTGGCTGGTCTGATTTGTATCCCTTATAATAAAACTGTAAATGCAAGAGTAGTGCTATCCTCAGTTCTGTGAGTCATTATAGTGAATTATAGAACCTGAGGAGGTTTGTGAGAACCCTCTGGATTTGTAGCTGGTTGGTCAGAAGTGTAGGTGGCCTGGGACCACACTCGCTACAGGGGTCTGAAGTGGGGGCAGTCTTGGTGGGGATGGTGTTCTTAAACTTGTGGGGTCTGCCGATGACTCCGGGCACTATGTGTCAGAACTGAGTTGCACTGTACCACCAGGTGTTAGAACAGTTGAGCTTGAAACAGAATAGATTTGAGTCCAATCCAGATACATCATAGAACATAGGAAGAGATGTGGAGTCAGGATCCCAGAGGCCAGGTGGCTATGGTAACAGAACATCTCTGGAAAAGAACAGAAATCTTGAGGACGGCTTTGGATTTCCACAGGATATGGAATTGGAGACAAGAGAGTCCAAGCCAATTTTATCTCAGTCCTTCAGAGGAGGAGGATTCCCAACTGAATGTGAGTTACACATGTTTACTTTTATTATAAGAACCTGTGTTCAAAGATGTTCACTTTTATGAACTGATCACTACCAGTTTCTCCAAAAGAGAAAATTTCTTTCACTCACTTGTGGCAGAGCTTGCTATCTTACACATATGTGTTCAAAGTCCTTCCAGTCACTTCCAGAGCCGGGTGTAGAAGTATAGGATGGATGTGTTGGCTGATGCAGGATGGTGGGTTTGCCAGGTGAGTGCAAGAGAAAGTCAAGGGGGACAGGATTTACTAGGATGTGTCTATTCTTTCTGTAGAAGCCAAAAATACCAGAAAGTCCAGTGCTGTGTGTATGTGTGTGTGTGTGTGTGTGAGTGTGTGTGCATATTAGTGGCACATAACAACCCAATGTTTTAGGAAGCAGTATAGACCCAGGACCAGTTGCCCTATAGAATGGCCCCTCCACAAAAATATGTAAGGTACACTATTGCGTTTTCCTCACTAATTAGCACTGAAAATGGGTTGAGTTTTTATTTCCTTTGTCTTTTTCATTTTTTTTTTTAAATTAATACCCGAAGCCTTCTGCTTCTTTATTATTTTTTAAATATTTTTTATTTATTTCTAGGAGAGAGAGAGAGAGACAGACAGCGTGAGCAGGGGAGGGTCAGAGAGAGAGGGAGTCACAGACTCCGAAAGAGGCTCCAGGCTTTGAGCTGGCAGTCAGCACAGAGCCCGACGCGGGGCTCGAACCCACGAACCGCGAGATCATGACCTAAGCGAAAGTCGGACGCTTAACCGACTAAGCCACCCAGGCGCCCCTGTCTTTTTCATTTTTAAATCAGGGTTAATGATAAAATAAACTTCAGTTTATTTTAAATAAACTTAGTTAATATTTTATTACATTTATTATCATATTTACTGATATGTTTATTTCCNATATTTTATTACATTTAATATCATCTTTCCTGATATGGGTATTTCCACAAATGAATATACAACAATTAGTATACTTATATGTTTATATTATATTAATTATTATATTTAATAGTTTATAATTTTATTTATAGTTTATTATTTGAACTAAACGTTCTTTCCCCCAACTTTTTATTTAAATTCCAGCTAGTTAACATACAGCGCAAAATTTGTTTCAGGTGTAGAATTTAGTGATTCATCACGTAGATACAACACCTGGCGCTCCTCACAAGGGCCCTCCTTAATCCCCATCCCCTATTTAACCCATGCCCTGCCAGCCTCCCCTCTGGTAACCATCAGTTTGTTCTCTATAGTTAAGAATCTGTTTCTTGGTTTGCCTCTTTCTTAGCCCTATATTCATTTGTTTTGTTTCTTAAATTCCACATATGAGTGAAATCATTATGATATTTGTCTTTCTTTGACGGACTTATTTTGCTTAGCATAATGCTCCCTAGCTCCATCCATGTCATTGCAAATGGCAAGCTTTCATTCTTTTTTTTTTTAAGAAGCTTTCTTTTAAATAAATTTATTTATTTTGAGAGAGAGGGTGTAGGTGAGGGGCAGGGAGAGAGGGAGAGAGAGAGAATTCTAAGCATGTTCTACACTGTGAGCGCTGAGCCTGAGGCAGGCCTTAAACTGTGAGATCATGACCTGACCCGACACCAAGAGCCAGATGCTTAACCAACTGAGCCACCCAGGTACCCCAGATTTCACTCTTTTTGATGGCTGAGTAATATTCCAATATACACATACATAAACGTACATTATACATATACATACATATATATCACATCTTCTTTATCCATTCATCAGTCAATGGACATCTGGGCTCTCTCCATAGTTTGGCTATTGTTGATAATACCGCTATAAACATCAGGGTGTATATATCCCTTCAAATCAGTATTTTTGTTTCCTTTGGGTAAATACCTAGTAGTGCAACTGCTGTGTTGTAAGGTAGTTCTATTTTTAACTTTTTGAGGGACCTCCATACAGTTTTCCAGAGTGGCTGCACCAGTTTGCATTCCCAGCAACAGTGCAAGAGGGTTCCCCTTTCTCTGTATCCTCACCAACATCTGTCGTTACCAGTGTTCATTTTAGCTATTCTGAAAGGTGTGAAGGGATATCTCATTGTAGTTTTGATTTGTATTTCCCTGATGATGAGTGATGTTGAACATCTTTTCATGTATCTGTTACCCATCTGTATGTCTTCTTTGGAGAAATGTCTATTCATGTCTTCTGCCCATTTTTAATTGGATTATTGCACTTTTAGGTGTTGAGTTTTTTAAGTTCTTTATATATTTCAGATACTAACCCTTTATCAGATAGGTCATATGCAAATAGCTTTACCCATTCCATAAGTTGCCTTTTAGTTTTACTGATTATTTCCTTCTCTGTGCAGAGGCTTTTTATTTTGACAAAGTCCCAATAGTTTATTTTTGCTTTTGTTTCCCTTGCCTCAGGAGACATTCCTAGTGAGAAGTTGCTATGTCTGATGTTAAAGAGCTTGTTGCCTGTGTTCTCCTCCAGGATTTTGATGGTTTCCTGTCGCATATTTAGATCTTTCATCCATTTTGAATTTATTTTTGTGTTTGGTGCAAGGAAGTGGTCTAGATTCATTCTTTTGCACATTGCTGTCCACTTTTCCCAGCACCATTTTTGAAGAGACTGTCCTTTTTCCATTGGATATTCTTTCTTGCTTTGTCAAAGATTAATTGCCCATATAGTTGTAGGTTCATTTCTGAGTTTTAGTTTTCTATATTATTCCATTGATCTATGTGTCTGTTTTTGTACCGGTACCATACTGTCTCGATCACTGCATTTTGTAATAAAACTTAAAGTCTGGAATTCTGATGCCTCCAGCTTTGGTTTTCTTTTTAACTAACTTGAATTTAAATAAGTAAAAAAAATTGCTTTGGCTATTGGGGTCTTTTGTGGTTCCATATAAATTTTAGGATTGTTCTAGCTCTGTGAAAAATGCTGTTGGTATTTTGATAGGGGTTGCATTAAATGTGTAGATTGTTTTGGGTAATATAGACATTTGAACAATATTTGTCATTCCAATCCATGAACGTGGCATGTCTTTCTTTCTCTTTGTGTTGTCTTTAATTTCTTTCATCAATGTTTATAGTTTTCAGAATACAGATCTTTTACTTCTTGGTTTGGTTTATTTCTAGATATCTTATGGTTTTTGGTGAGATTGTAAATGGAATTGATCCCTTGATTTCTCTTTTTGCTTCTTCATTATTGGTGTATGGAAATGGAACAGATTTATGTATATTGATTTTGTATCTGCTGTGTTTTTTTTTCTTTTTTTTTACTGTGCATACTTAATGTCAGTTTATTTTTTTTCTTCTCTTTTTATTTTTTTATTTTTTTTCTTACAAATAGTTTATTGTCAAGTTGGTTGCTGTGTGTTTTTTCATATATGGCCTTTATTATGTTGAGATATTTTCCCTCTAAACCTACTTTGTTAAGGGTTTTATCATGAATGGATGTTGTACTTTGTCAAATGCTTTTTCTGTAGCTATTGAAAGGATCATATAAGGGGTACCCGGGTGGCTTAGTTAGGCATCCGATTCTTGATTTTGGCTCAGGTCATGATTTCCTGGTTTGTGGGCTTGAACCCCACATCAAGCTCTGCACTGAAAGATTGGAGCCTGCTTGGGATTCTTTCTTTCTCTTCTCTATGTCTCCCCTGCTTGTTCACTCTCTCTCTCAAAGTAAATAAACATTAAAAAAAGGATCATATAGTTCTTATCCTTTCTTTTATTAATGTGATGTATCACATTAATTTGAGAATATTAAACCACACTTGCAACCCCAAAATAAATCCCGCTTGATTGTGGTAAATGATTCTATTAATGTACTATTGGATTCAATTTGCTAGTATTTTATTGAGAATTTTTGTACCCGTGTTCATCAGGGATATTAGCCTGTAGTTCTTTCTTTTTTTAAAAATCATTTAAAAATGTTATTCATTCCTTATGATTGTCACTCTAGAATCATTTTTATTTAGTTTGAGAAAATTCTTTAAATTTTTAAAAACATTTACCTATTTTTGAGAGATAGAGAAGAGCATGAGCAGCAGAGGGGCAGAGAAAGAGGGAGACAGAGAATCTGAAGCAGGCTCCAGGATCTGAGCTGTCAGCACAGGGCCTGATGTGTGGCTTGAACTCACAAACCAGGATCATGACCTGAGCCAAAGTCAGACTTGACTGAGCCACTCAGGCACCCCTGTAGTTCTCTTTATTTAGTTGAATCTTTGTCTGGTTTTGGTATCAGGGTAATGCTGGCCTCATAGAATAGATTTGGGAGTTTTCCTTCTATTTCTATTTTTTGGAATAGTTTGAGAGGAATAGTTATTAACTCTTCCTTAAATGTTTTGTAGAATCCTCCTATGAAGCCCTCTGGCCCTGAACTTTTTAGTTGTTAGGAGATTTTTGATTACTGATTCAATATCTTTGCTGGTTATGAGTCTGTTCAACTTTTCTATTTCTTTCTGTTTCAGCTTTGGTAGTTTATATGTTTCTAGGAATTTATCCATTTCTTCCAGGTTGTCCAACTTGGTGGCATATAATTTTTAATAATATTCTCTTATAATATTTGTATTTCTGTGATGTTGGTTATTATTTCTCCTCTCTCATTTATGATTTTATTCATTTCTCTTTTCTTTTTGATAAGTTTGGCTAGTGGGTTATCAATTTTAATTTCTTCAAAGAACTAGCTCCTAGATTTATTGATCTGTTCTTTTTTTTTAATTTCTATATCACTTATTTCTGCTCTAAACTTTATTATTTCCCTTCTTCTGCTAACTTGAAGCTTCTTTTGGTGTTTTTGTTCTAGCACCTTTAGGTGTAAAGTTAGGTTATTTATTTAAGATTTTTCTTGTTTCTAGAGATTGACCCGTATTGCTATATACTTCCCTCTTAGGACTACTTTTGCTGCATCCCAAAGGTTTGGACCACGGTGTTTTCATTTTCATTTGTTTCTGTGTATTTTTTTTAAATTTCTTTTTGGTTTTCTCACTAACCCTTTAAACATGTTGTTTAACCTGAACGTATTTGTGGTCTTTCTAAATTTTTTCTTGTGGTTGACTTCAAGTTTCATAGCATTGTGATCAGAAAATACACATGATGTGATCTCAGTATTCTTGTACTTGTTGAGGGCAGATTTGTGACTCAGTATGTGATCTATTCTGAAGAATGTCACAGGTACATAGGAGAAGAAGGTTTATTCTACTGCTTTAGGATGAAATGTTCTGAGTATGTCTGTTAAGTTCATCTGTTCCAGTGTGTCATTCAAAGTCATTGTTTCCTTGATGATTTTCTACTTAGATGATCTGTTTCTTGATGTAAATGGGATATTAAAGTCCCCTACTATTACTGTATTTTTATCAGTGAGTTCCTTTATGTTTGTTATTAATTGTTTTATATATTTGGGTGCTCCATGTTGAGGGCATAAATACTTATAGTTGTTAGATCTTCTTGTTGGATAGTCCCCTTTATTACTGATACTACTGCAATATAAATATATAATAAATATATTTATATTAATCATTGTATTTAATAGTTTATAATTTTATTAATAGTTCATTATTTGAAATAAACTTATTTAAAATGTACAATTTGGTAAGTATTGGCATATCTATATATCTGTATCTATATGTATATCTATCTCTCTATACATATCTCTGAAGCAATTGTAACAATCAGGATCATAAATATATCCATCACCCCCAAAGTTTTCCATGCTATTTGTAATTGCCCCCTCCCACTCTTTCTCCCATTTCAGGCAACCACCTTTCTGTCACTGTAGGTTAGTTCTCATTTTCTAGAATTTTCTATCAATGGGATCATATACAATATATTCTTCTTAAAAATTTTTTTAATGTTGACTTATTTTTTGAGAGGGAGAGAGAGAGAGAATGGGGGAGGGGCATAGAGAGTGGGAAACACAGAATCTGAAGCAGATTCCAGGCTCTGAGCTGTCAGCACAAAGCACGATGCAGGGCCTGAACCCACAGACTTCCAGAACTCATGACCTGAGCCAAAGTCAGACACTTAACCAACTGAGCCACCCAGGCACCCTATATATTCTTTTTTATCTTCTTTCACTCAGCATAATTGTGCTGATACTCATCAATTATTTCATTCATTTTTATTGCTAGGTAGTATTCCACTGATTGGATACACCTCAATTTGTCCATCCATCCACTTATTGATGAATATCTGTACAATTTGATAAATTTTGACATACATCCACACCTGTGGAGTCATTGCCCCAACCAAGATACACTCCATCACGCAAAATTTACCTCCAGTGTTTGGCTATTTCAAGTAAAGCTGCTATGAATATTCATGTATATGACTTGCCATGTGTATATGCTTTTATATGCTTTCTCATCAGTAACTATCTAAGGTTGGAATGATTAGCTCATATCACAGGTATATATTGAGCTTTTAAAGACACTTATAAAATATTTTTTAAGAAACTGTTTTCTAATCTAGTGTACATTTTACATTATCATGTGTTAGTGTTTGAGAGTTCTATTTCTTAGAAACTTTTTCTAATTTAAATAAATTAAAAAATTTTTTTATGTTTATTCCCTTTTTTAAGTGACAGAGAGAGAGAGAGCAGGGGAGGGGCAGAGAGAGACACACACAAACACAGTATCCAAAGCAAGCTCCAGGCTCTGAGCTGTCAGCACAGAGCCCAATACAGGGCTCAAACTCATGAACCGTGAGATCACGACTTGAGCAGAAGTTGGCCGCTTAACCAACTGAGCCACCCAGGTGCCCCTAAAAAGTTTTTTTTTAATGTTTATTTATTTTTGAGAGAGATACAGAGACAGAGTGTGAGCAGGGGAGGTGCCCCATATTTCTTTGAAACTCTTGTTGGGGCATCTGGGTGGCTCAGTCAGTTATGTGTCCTGACTTCAGCTCAGGTCATGATCTTGTAGTCTGCGAGTTCAAGCCCCACATCCGGCTCTGTGCTGACAGCTCAGTCTGGGGCCTGCTTCAGATTCTGTGTCTCCCTGTCTGTCTGTGCCTCCCCTACTTGTGCTCTGTCTCTCTCTGTCTCTCAAAAATAAATAAACATTAAAAAAATTTTTTAAAAAAGAAACTCTTGTTAACACTTGGTTTGGTCAGTTTTTTTAGTATTTTACATTCTAAAAAGTATGTGATGGTATTCCATCATGGTTTTAACTTGCTTTTCTATAATGGCTAAAGATATTCAACATATTTTCATGCACTGTGAACATTTTAATGCCTTTCCTTCTTGACTTTTTCCTGTTCTTTATATGTATATATCCATCCTTTGCTATATGAAAAAAAATACTTTCCCAAATTCTTGCTCATTACTGAAATTTCATATTGGTGGCCAATAATATACCTTATAATTAATGTAATAACTGTGGTGTTTTTCTAATGGAAAAGTAGCCTCAAGCTTGATTTTATAGTAATATTGACAGTGAGTTACAGCCTTCAGAGAACCCTAAGTTGTGTTGTTTTATGAATAAAAGGTGAAAAGTATTTCTCAAGCATTCTAATGCTACTGAGAATTTGCAGTAGTTGCATCATTGATGTTTGCTATTTCCTCATTTTTGGGCAACTCTGCAAATCTGCGATGTGGCAGTAACTTTTCCAGTGATTTGGGAACTGCTGTGTCCAAATCAGAGTGATTTTGGCAAAAGCTAAAACATGCATTTCAGTGTAAGATGGTGGGCTCTGAGAACACAGGGAACATCAGCTAATGCAATCTTATACTCTCAGACACTCTAACTGCTCATTTTTAAATGGAATACTGCCTTTGGATTAGGCAGCTTCTAAAGGGCGCCCTGTAGGCATAAATTCATAGTGTGAAAGAGCTGGCTCAATTTTCACACTCCAGATGAGATCACTGAGGTCCTGGAAAGTGAAGAGATTTGACCAAGGGCACTCAGTGAGTTAGTGGCAGTGAGAGCAGTTTAGGAAATGTGGGCAATGTTCACTGCCATTGTCTTGCCTCTTCTCTGAGTGAGATGAATAGTGAGTAAATCATGAGGCCATCAAGGGTGAGTGCTGAAAGGAGAACTAGAAATCGCCTGATGGAATCTTCTTGTAAAATGAGAAAACTGAGGCCTGCAGTAGGGGAGAAGGTTGTCCAAGGCCATGCTTACTATGTTTGTCACAGAACTGAGGCTGAAATCTGGATTTTCAGAATGGCTGAGTAGGTCTGCTGCCTCTCCAGTGAATGAGGGGCCAGAATCCAGGACTATGCACAAACATCCATGGGATTTGGGGAATTTCCTTGTGGAAACGAATTTCCTTGTGGAGATGACAGGCATTTGAGTTGTGCCATAGGTGCATGGCATCATCCGTATGCCCTGTACCAGTAACTTTTCCATGACAACCTAGTTGATGCTAAGGCTGCAAGGCCAAAAGGCAATGGATGCTGTCCATAGCAGATGAAAAGTCATGAGAGTCAATCTCTTTCCCTGCTTCATTCATTCAGCTGTCCATTCCTCCATCCCTCCATCCATCCTTACAACTATTCAGCAAAACTTGCTCTGGGCATGATCCCTGCCATTAAGAGGCTCCCTGATTGTTGGGACAGACAGACATGTAAAAAGCTAATTAAGATACAAAGTGTGATACAGAGATAACCAAAGGTTCATTGGAAAACCCAGAAGGTAGTACCTATCCATCTAGGGTGGAGGAAGGCCAAGAGGGCAGAAAAGGCTTCCCAGAGGGTGGATCATGAGTTGGATCTAAACAGATGAGCAGGAAATATTGACATGAAGAACAATAAGGAGGAAATGCATTCCAGGATGAGGGAACAGCCTTAAGAAAGACACCTCTAAAATTCTATGAATAATATGACCATCTATTTAAAAACCATTTATGTTTATTTACATGTGTATAGATACAAAAGGGGTTATATGTTACAATGTTAACAATAGTTACCTATATGGTGGGATTATAGGTGACCTTTAGGATGTCATTTTTTATTTTCCTCCATTTTTACTACTTTTTTAAAAATAGTGAATAGGTGTCGCTCATGAAATAAAACAATAAAAATTAAAAAATTTTAAACCCTTTTCATAGAAGCTGTTCTTCCTTTGTGACTGAAAGTCCCCAAGATCATAATGAAGGTTTTCATCAAGAAAGGCTTTCTGCCAGGTTTGGAAAACTTTATTTCACATAGGCTTTCAGAAAAGACTTTATGTTAGATTTCTATATATAAACACATATTTCCTACAATTTCAGGAGGCACACAAATTCAGAAGCAAGGGTGTTAAAACACAGCTATTCCTTCAGACATTTATTTACCAAATATGTATCACACATCTCTTTGAAGGTCCACAGATGATTCAGGAAAGGAGATCCCTCCAAAGATAGGCCATATAGATAAAAACGAGAGTAAGACAAGGCAGAGAAGGCCTGTGGGAGAGGTGAGAATCAGAGAGGGCGTGATAATAGGCTTTCATGGATCCCCACCACTATTTTTTTAATGTTTATTTATTTTGAGAGAGAGAGAGAGAGAGAACACATGGGTTGGGGAGGGGTAAAGACAGGGAGAGAGAGAATCTCAGTCAGACTCCACATAGTTCAGAGCCTAATGTGGGGCTCAATCACATGAATTGTGAGATCATGAACTGAGCCAAAATCAAGAGCTTAACCAACTGAACCACCGAGGCACCCTTCCCTGCCCCACTATTCTTACCAGCATTATTCCGAAAGATAGTGAACACCTACAACACTCAAAGTATGAATTGCAACCCATTAGCAGGTCATGAAATCAGTTTTATGTTATTTTATTTTTTATTTTAGAAAGATATATATAGAGAGAGAGAGAGCAATGGAGAGGGGCAAAGGGAGAAGGAGAGAGAATCCCAATCAGGCTCCTTGCTCCACATGGAACTGGTTTTGGGTTTGATCCCATGACCCTAGGATCATGACCTGAGCCAAAATCAAGAGTCAGATGCTCAAGTGACTGAGCCACCCACGTGCCCCTTGAAATCAGTTTAAATGGTTAAGACTAGAAAATTTGGGGACTTTTTTCCCCATGTTTATGTAGGTTACTTATTTATTTTTTATTGAGATGTAATTGACATATAACATTATATTAGTTTCAGGTATACAACATAATGATTCGATGTTTGTATATATTGTACAAAATGATCACCATAATAACTCCAGTTAACACCCAGCCAATATACAGTTACAAAAATTTCTTTTTTCATGTGATGAGGACTTTTAAGATTTACTCTCTTAGTAACTTTCAAAGAGTCAATATAGGATTTATTAACTATATGTTCCTTATGCTGCATATTACACCCCCCTGACTTATTTATAACTGGAAGTTTCTACCTTTTGACCCCTTTATCCATTTTGCCACACCTTTCCCCCTGCATTTGGCTTGTATTTTTTATTTATTTTTTATTTTTTTGTTAAAAATTTTTTCCACATTTATTTAGTTTTGAGTGAGAGAAAGAGAGAAAGAGTGTGAATGGGGGAGGGGCAGAGAGAGAGGGAGGCACAGAATCTGAAGCAGGACATGGGGCCCGAACTAACAAGTCGGGAGATCATGACCTGAGCTGAAGTTGAAGGCTTAACTGACTGGGCCAACCAGGCACCTCAGTTTTTTTTTTTTTTAATAAACTTTTTCTTTTGAATAATTTTGGATTTACAGATAAGTTGCCAAGATATTTCATAAAGTTCCTGCATATTCTTTTTTTTAAAATGTTTTTTATTTATTTCTAGAGAGAAAGAGAGAGAGAGAGAGACAGCGTGAGCAGGGGAGGGTCAGAGAGAGAGAGAGACAGACTGTGAAACAGGCTCCAGGCTCTGAGCTGGCAGTCAGCACAGAGCCCGACGCGGGGTTGGAACCCATGAACCATGAGATCATGACCTAAGCGAAAGTCGGACGCTTAACTGAGCCACCCAGGGGCCCCAGTTCCTGCATATTCTTAATACAAGCTTAATGTTAACATCGTACATAGCCATTGTACATGAGTCAAAACTAAGAGATTAACATTGGTACAATATTATTAACTAAACTATAGATTTTTATTAGATTTCACTTGCTTTTCCACTCATGTGTTTTTTTCTGCTCCTTGATCCAATCCAGGATACACATTGCATTTAGGAGACTAGTAAACCATGAACCTATGTAGAATATAATGGAAAATATCGGAATACATTTCAAGGCTAAGCATATGTATTGTTGCATGAAACTATTTTCTATTAATATGTAAGTTGTATTCCTTATTGAGGGTAGCAGGTTAAAAACCCAAGAGAAGGCACCTAAGAATTATGAATCCTTGTCATTATGGAGATTAATATTCTAGTGAAAAACAAAACAGAACATTTGCACACAACAATGTGAACACTAGTACAGAATCCAAAAATGCAAAATAACACAGGACAGTAGGTCGAAGAGTCAGAGGACAGAGCAAGGTAGAGTCCTTTTGTTCTCTGCATACTGATGTCCTGAATAGCCTCACCCTTTGGAATAGAACAGAACTGGCCTCTACACGTTGCTGAGTTGGATGGAATTCTTGGATCAAGTAGCTGAATGGATGCATCACAGGATAGAATTCACCACACACAGGACCTGAGCCCAGCGCTGCTCCCCTCAGGCTCCTCTCCTAGGCCCAGCTGAGCCCCTCATGAACAAATTAATGGTTGTGGAAATAGTTGGTAAAACGCAGTTGGTATATGCACCTTGAGTGAGTCACGTTCCTCTTGGGACCTCAGTTTCCTCATCTGTAAAATGGGGACATGACTCTTGCCCTGGCTCCCTCACAGAGCTGTTGAGAGAATCGAACGAGAAGAAGAGAGGTGTTCTGTAAATTGTTAAGGGCTATACAGATCTACAGCAAAGTGATGATTTCAGATATGAGTCTTCATTGATGTTGTTCTTTGGAGAACGATGATTATATTATTTACCTTCGTAATTCCACTGCCTATCACCTTGCCTGGGCCACAACAGGGCCTCTTGGCAGACTCATCTGTATGGAGAGATAAGAGCCTGGGCACACCTTCCCCTCCCTGGACTTGCAGATGTTCACATAGTTCCCCAAATTGTCCCACCCCGTGGCTTGCTCCTCCAGCCAGCAGGGCAGAGTCACCACATGCTGATTGATCCTGTAGCTTTGGATCTAAGCATGAACCTTTCTACTTTGTCCACTGAATAGCCTCCTCACTGGGACTAGTTCTGGGTTCAAACCACCCAGTTGAGTTTTTATCTTTATTTCTGGTTTAAAAATAAATATCAGGTTATCCTTTAGAATGGTTTAAAAGGCACACACACACACACACACTATCTATATATACTGAAAATACTGAAAATTACAATCAAGAAAAGCAAATCTTCCCATAATATCTGGCTTTTTAAAATTATATAAAGTAAGGGCTTCTGGGTGGCCCAGTTGGTTAAGCATCTGACTTTGGCTTAGGTCATGATCTCACAGTTTGTAAGTTTGAGCCCTGCATCTGGCTCTGTGCTGAGCCTGCTTCAGATTCTGTGTCTCCCTCTCTCTCTAACCCTCTCCCACTTGCACTTTGTCTCTGTCTCTCTCTGAAAAATAAATATTTAAAAAATTACATAAGGTAAACCATAAAAATTCCATTTACCTTTACCCTTCCAATCCCTGAGAGTAAACACTATTAACAAATTTTCCTGTACTTATACTGATAGATATATTTTTACCTTCATTTTAAAAATCAATAACTGAGACTATATTATACAAACTACAGTGGTTTCACCTTGGATTTTTTGGCCATTTATTGTTGGTGTTGTTTCTGTTTTTGTTTGTCTGTTTTGCACTCAACAACATATGAAGAAAATCTTTTCAGGCCAATGCATAGAGATCCATTTAATTCCTTTTAATGTCTGCATGGTATTCTACTGTGTAAATGTATCATTTACTTATTTAGTTAGTCAAATATTGATGGATATTTAGGTTGTTTCCAGGTTTATGTAGCTACAATGCTGCAATACATATGCTTGAACTTCATGTATCTGTGCTATTTTTTTTTCTTGGTAGGATAGATTCCCAAAAGGGGTATTGCTGGGTCATAGTGGATACATGCTGCCATTAATATTATTAGATGCTGCCAAAGTACCTTACACCAACAGTGTCTGAGAGTGTCCACTTCTACACATGATAGGCATTATCAATCATTTTAGTGTTTGTTGAGTGAATACTTCTAAGCCCATCAAACTGAATGTGTCAGAAATGATGCATTGGCTCACTCAACATCTAGTCCAACTGCCTTCTGGTATGTCTTCCTGTATAAGAAGCTGGAAACATAAATCACTTTTTCCAGACTTGTTTCCAGCCGGTGTCCACAAATTCGATGTACCCTTGCAGGACTGGAGTTTGAAACGGAGTTAAGCGGGGAGAAGGCCAGAGCACAAGGTACCCCTCTGTGCTGGTGTGGACCACGGTGCAGACGGCAGGGTTCCAGAGCCAGCAGCCAGAACCCAATGATTTCTCAAGCAATTTCACTCCCTCAAATACATTTTTTTATGCTTACACTATCTAGAGTGGATTCTATGAGCTTGTTTACTATTACATCTGATTGTTTGACATTGTCAGTGTATTAACTTCACTGAGGCTCAGCTTTCTTATTTGTAAAAGAGAGATTATAATATCTATCTATGGGGATGTTGTGAGGGTTAAATGGAATGATGTGTTCAAAGTGACTGACTCACTCTGGGTCTGACAAGGCTTGTGGGAAATGGGTCCTTTTCCTCTTCCTTCTTTTTAAGCTCATTCATCCTATAAGATCTAGCTCAAATGTCATCTCCTTTTTAAAAAAATTATTTGTTTTGAGAGAGAGAGCAAGAGCGAGCGAGCAGCGGTGAGGCAGAGAGAGAAGGAGAGAGAGAATCCCAGGCAGTCTCGGCAGTCTCACCCCTAGGGAGGCTGTCTTCTCTGGGCTCCCACTACATTTAATAAATTCCTTTTACAGGTCATAAAGTGTTGTACTGTGATTTCCTTATATATGTATTTGTCTTCCCAACTAGCTTTTGAGCTCTTTGAGGGCAAGGATGCTCGCGATCCATTTCTATCTCTAGGGCCCGACATAGAGCAAAGGATAAGTGAAATATGTTGGTTGAATGATCTAGTCCCAGTTCTGCCTCACTGAACTTCTCAGTTTCCCATCCCTTGTTGTAACAGTCAAGTCTTAAGGTCCCCATTGTTATCTTAGACTAGGATCACTTGGCCATAAGAAAGAGGAAGCCTTTTAAACTCGCTGAAGCAAAGGCGGGTATATCTGCTAAGCTTTAGGTGAAGGAAACAGAAATTAACTCTAGCTGTTCTAGGTAGAAACATATTTAAAGAGATATGCGGTACTTATAAGGTTGTTGTAAATTTAGGAGAATTGAGTTGTAGGCTGGAATAGGTACCAGAACAACCCTGTCAAACTGACTTACCAGTGGAGCTACCAGCTCTCTCACAATTAGGGAGGTGGGGGATCAGAAACCCACCAAAGGAGCTCTTGATGTTCAAGGATTGCACACAACATAGCTGCAACTGAGGGACTGGGATGCTGCTGCTGCTGTCATGACAACTGCTGCTAGACTCCCACAATGTTAGCGGTTGGCTGCTGGGATACAGCTGCAGAAAACCCAGTCTCCATAAATGTCCTTCCCAGCAGCAATAGCCAAAGCAACAGGAAGATGCTCTGTTCACTTCTGCCTTCCCAAACTCTCACAAGTGCCTCTGAGTCGTGGAGCCTTCTCTCCCACCCCACCTGTATTTGTTTTCTATTGCTCAGTAACAAATCACCACAAGACTAAGTTGTTTAAAGAATACGTATTTATTATCTCAGGTTCTGTGGGCCAGGAGTCTGGGAATGACTTAGATAGGTCCTTTGCCCAGGATCTCCCAAGTCTACGATCACTGTGTTGGTGGGTTTCTTTATTATCAGAGGCTTCTGAGCTCTCTCCAGTTGGCAGAATTCATTTCCTAGTAGCTGTAGGACTCATGGTGGTAGGCTTTAAAAGAAATTTTTTTTAATGTTTATACATTTTTGAGAGACAGAGAGAGACAGAACATGAGCATGGGAGGGGCAGAGAAAGACAGAGACACAGAATCTGAAGCAGGCTCCAGGCTCCAGGCTGTTAGCACAGAGCCCAATGTGGGGCTTGAACCCATGAACCCTGAGATCATGACCTGGGCCGAATTTGGATGCTCAACCGACTGAGCCACCCAGATGCCCCTTTAAAGACCGGAAGGAGAGAGAGGGTGAGTCTGCTTGGAGCCTTACATACCCTGAGGACACCAAGGAACAATGACACTCCATAGTAATGAGCTCACCTAGTGCTTAGATCTTGGCTTCTAAATACAATTTTTCCATGAAAGGAATCAGAACTCTTTGGGAAATGGCTGGTTTGAGGGTTGGGTCAAAGAAAGTACAAGAAAAGCCTGGAACATCTTGGGCCAAAAAACAGGGAAGTGCTCAGAGAATGATGGGGACATGTCAAAAGGACACTTAATGGCACAACTATTTTAGAAAAACAATTTAGCAATTCTTATAGAGTTAAATATACACTTACCCTGTAACTCATCCATTTCACGTCCAAGAGAAATGAAAACATATATCCACACAATGACCTGTATATGAATGATTATGGTAGCGTTCTTCATAATAGCCCCAAATTTGAAATGTCTGTCAACAGGTGAATGGAAAGTTGTGAACCTTCATCTTGGTGATTGTGAGTTCGAGCCCAGGGTGAGTGTAGAGATTACTAAAAAATACATAAACTTTAAAAAAATAAAAATTAAGCAAAAGATCTGAACTGGTACTTCACAAAAGAGGGTATCTAAATGACCAACAAACTTATGAACAGGTTTTCACCTTCATTACTAATCAAAGGAACACAAATTAAAATAATAATGTAGTATCACTACATATCCACTTGAATGATTGAAATAAGAAAGACTGATAACATCAAGTATTGGTGGGGATGTGGGATAATTGGAACACTCATACACTGTGGATGGCAGTGTAAATTGGTTCGGTTATTTTGGGAAATAGGTTTGGCATTATCTACTAAAGTTGATTTGATAATGCAGACCTTTATAAATGAAACCTGCTTAGTTTGTCAGCAGACGTCTCTGGTGCTTGTTGTCACATCTCCTTAGCTTACCTCTGATTTCAGCCACAATCATGGTAGACAATTCCAAGTCTCCTCCTGCTGCCAGCTTCTCACCTCAAGTGTACACCTCACATCTTTCCTTATTCTGTCTCAGGACCTTCTTCAGTATCTGTAGTTGCTTGCTGGACCTGCAAGCAAAGCCACAGAATCCAGGGGAGCCAACAGCCCTGGGGACAGCCCCCACCCAATGAGACATGGAAGCCAGTGGACAAAAAGCTCTCATCTTTCAGGTGGCTAATTCTGGGAGGCGTTCTGTATGCTTCTCTGACATTCAGGCAGAAGTCTTCATTGGCTTTCCCTTTTCCTAATCTCATTCCTAATCTCATTCCTGTTTCCTAGGGTCATCTTCCAAGTAAACTACCTGCACCCAAGTATTTATTTCATGCTCCGTTTTTTTGGAAACAAATTTAGATAGTTGGGACCAGGACTGACTCCAAAGTGAACACCCACACGATGGAATTATGAAACTGAATTACTCGTTGATCAGATGGTAACAAGGACTCAGTTGTTGGTGACACCCCTGATACCATATGCTTTCACGACTGAGCCCTTCACCTGTGGTAGACTGGAAGTACAAATGGGAGAAGTACATTAGATCATGCAGTACTTCCAATACAGGGATTCTCAACGTTAAAAAAAGAAATTGCCCTCCTACAGAGAAAAATTAAAAGAATCCTGGGTGGGGGTGTGTGCAAAAGCGATAAAAACAGGTAAAAGGTACAAACTTCTGGTTACAAGTCAAAGTCCTGGGGATGTAATGTACAGCATATTAACTCTTGTTGACAATATTGTTTTGTATATTTGAAAGTTGTTAGGAGAATAGATCTTAAAAGTTCTTATCACAAGAAGAAAATTTATAACTACATATGATAATGGATGTTAACTAAACATATATGGTGGTAATTCTTCATAATATATACATGGATCAGATTATTATGTTGTACAATTAAAGCTAATGCAATCTTATATGTCAGTTATATCTTGATAAAAATAAAGTATCCCTAGCCAGAGAAAGTAAATACTAATGAATAAGATTTTGTTAAATAGGGTTGATCTTTGGAGGTCACAAACCCTTGTAGTATCTAAAATGTTTTTTTTTTCCCACCTAAAAACAAATATTCACATTGAATCACTAAGTTGTACACCTGAAACTAATATTACACTGTGTGTTAACTAACTGGAATTTAAATAAAAACATAAAAAAAAGAACAAATTTTCACTACTTTGGGGGAGATTTTGCCCCTGACTGAGAATGCATGCTCTAGTTCTTGAATGGTATAGGGTAATGCTAATGCTAATTTCAAGGGGTTGGCTGGATCTTATTATCTTAAAAGCCTTCAAGAAAGGGGCACCTGAGGGCGCCTGGGTGGCTCAGCTCAGTTGGTTAAGTGTCCGATTCTTGATTTCGACTCAGGTCAAGATCTCACAGTTCAGTTCATGAGTTCAAGCCCCACATCTCTCAGTGTGGAGGGTGCTAGGGATTCTCTTTCTCCCTCTCTCTCTGCCCCTCCCCCTGCTTAGGCACTTGTGCTCTCTCTCTCTCTCTCAAAACAAACACATAAACTTAAAAAAAAAGAAAGTTAAAAAAGAGAAAAAGACAGGGGCCCCTGGCTGGCACTGTCGGTAGAGCATGTGGCTCCTGATCTTGGTGTTGTGAATTGAAGCCCCACGTTGGGCATAGAGTTTACTCAAAAAAGAATTTATTAAAAAAAAAAAAAAAAACCCTTGAAGAAAGGGAATTTTAGGGTCAGGTCATCCACTTATCAATTCAGGACATGGTATGAACTCCAAAAGACCCCCATAGAAGAATTTTAAAGAACCCTCCTCTCCTGCAATTGGACAGCAGACTATGCTGAAAATGAGGCTCACAATGTAAGAGTTAGGGTGGCAGCGATCCCTCGAATGTTCTCTTATGCTGAATTCAGGGGTCCTGTAGGTAGGGAGAGGGACTGTGAAGCTTGGGATGGAGGCATTTGGGTGGATGCAGCTAAGAACTTTGTACCTCTGGCAAGTAGCCACCTCCAATTGTTAGCATGGAGCAGTCACCCTTGATTTGACTTTGCCTTAGTTTCTTAGTGCTGCTGTAGCAAGTTATCACAAATACAGTGGTTTTAACAACACACATTCATTATTTCACAGTCCTGTGGTTTGGAAGTCTGAAATGGGTATCACTGGACCAAAATCAAGGTGCAAAAAGCAGGGCTCTGTTCCTTTATGGAAGGAAGGATCTGTTTTCCTCCCTTTTCCAGCTTTTGGAGTTTTTATTCTTTAGTTGGTAGCTCTCTTCTCTATTCAAAGGGTGGGTAGAGTGCTTTTCACATTGAATCACATCTTACATCTGATCTCTGTTGTAGTTGAATCTACCTCTCTTTCCCACTGCCTCCCCTTTCACTTTTAAGGATCCTTGTCATTATATTGAATCCACCTGGATAATTCAGAATACCCTCTTCATCTCAAGATCCTTAATTTAACCACACCTGTGAAGTCCCTTTTGTCATGGAGCATATTATATTTATAGGTTCTCGGGATTAGAATGTGAACATTAGAATGTGAGCCATTATTCTGCCTACCACAGAGACCAAGCCCAAAATAGTTTAGGTTAGAATTAATTTGCTAGATTATGATCTTGGCTTAAATCAACTCCTTTGCACCTCAGTTTCCTCATCAATAAAATGAGGGGATAATAGTAGTTGTCTCAAAGAGTTATTGAAGGTTTAAAGGAGACAGTGCTTAGAACAGTATCTGGCATGCAGTGAGCACTATGTGAGCATTTATTAGATACATTTTAATAACATATTTATATGTGTCAGGCACTGTTCTAAACACTGGGGATAAGGATAGTGTAGATAGGAGTAGGATTTGCTTTCAAGGAGCTCAGGAAGTTGGGTACACAAATACAGTTACTAGACTGTGTTACATGCCACAAGAGGCATGAAAGTACTATAGGATTACAGCATCATGAAGGCTCAGGGAAACTGAAGAAATATTAGTTGAATGAAGAAAGATGACATTTGAGCTGGGCTTTGTAGAATGAATATCTCTTGTGCAGTGAGATAAAGATCGAAGGGCTCAGAGACGCGAAAAAAATGTGTATTCAAAGAACAAAGTAGAATTTCTGTGTGACTAGAGCAAAAGATATTCCATGTGAGATGAAGCTAGAAAGGCTGGTAAAGGTTACACAGCCTAGGTTACACAGTACCAAGTTAATGAATTTGGACTTCCTCCTGAAAGCAACAAAAGCCTTTCAGAGTGTTTAAACCGGGTAAGGCATCATCAGATTTGTCGTTTTAAAAGGTTTCTGCAAGAATGGATTGGATCTGGAGGGACTGAAAGCTGCTCCAGTTGTCCAGGTGGGTGTAGTGAAGAAAAGGGCAAGGACTTGAGAAATATTTAGGAGACTAAACAGTCTCCTAAAGTTGGTGACCAACTTGGTAAGGTGTTGGGGGAGTAAGAATAGGGTCTATGCCTAGGTTTCTAGCATAGCACACTGGACCAGGAAGTAACCTGAGTAGTAAGTTTGGGGGAAAGTGGTAATAGGAATGGCTAACATTCCAAAGGGCTTAATATATGCTAAGTTGTAGTTAGTTATTATGATAAAACAGGCATAGAGAGATGGAGTTAAGGACACACAAGTACTATTATGGAGAAATTTGTGGCTTAGAAATGTTAAGGTCCTATCACTAACAATGCAGCTCGGAATTGAAACATGGCAATCTGATTCCAGACCCTTAGTCGCCAATGTTGTTTCAGTTCTGGCATATGGAATTTGAGGTGCAGTAGGGTATGCAAGTGATGTTGTCCAGGAGGTATGTGGAAATATAAAATCTGAGCTCAGGGGAAAGGTTTGGTTTGAACGTAGCCTCCGTGGTAGGAGAAAAATGGGAAAGGAAATCTTTCTCTTTCAGTTTACGATAGTTCAAACCTCCATTATCATTTCTGGGTCTCCCCGCCCCGCGCCACTCCCCACAAAGAAAACAGTGTAACAAACGTCTGGCTTTGAGGTCACAGGAGATGGGATAGTTTTCAAATTCAGCTTTTGCCAATGAGCTAGCAGATGCGGTGGTGCTTTTTAACTTGAAGAGGACTGCAAGATCAGAGGCTCAGTCGTCTTTTTCGACCCTGGACTACACCGTTAACGCCCCCAGAAATCGTCCCAAAACCTTCCTGGAGAAAGACAGCGCAAGGGAGTCCACAGCCGTAAAACAGTGAAAGCGGAGAGGAGAGACGTGGGCTCAATGACATAAGGCAGCAGCCGGGTGATTCCCCAGCCTCTGGCGGCAGGCTG